>NC_133664.1:86877589-87142589 GCF_037893015.1 Macrotis lagotis | reverse complement strand
GCCATTTAGACTCTGCCTGCACCAATCACCCAGATTTATGACTTTTATTCATCACATCAAGAGCTTGGAAAAATGAATTTTCTTCACCCAGGAAGGAAATAAAACCTCAGGCTTGGTCATTTCCAGAAAGCTGTTAATTTGCCCATGTGGTAATTACTTTCACAATTAACTAAAATACAAATCAACTTGACAAATTGGGCTAGTTTATATATTAATTAGCCCGTTTAAATTTATTCATTATGAAAAGACAATTTAAGGGGACCTTCGGTGTCTGTTTTATTGCAATAAATTATTGTTAGGAAATGGGGCTAATAAAATATCTTAATATTTAAGGATATTGTATACGCGGGGGGATGCTTTATTGACAATTTCATTTTCCAATTAGCAATTTTGTTGTAATATATCTGCGTAGGGAGCGATTCCAGAACGCGAACGGCGCTTTCTCCCTGCTCCCTTGGGCTCTGGGAAGTGGGTGGGTGGGTGGGTGACTGGGTAGGTGGGTGGGCAGAGGAACCCGACTACTTCTGTGGCGACCGATGGGACGGCCAGACCTTTGGTTTGCAGCAGGAACAAGTGAGAACCCCCGGGGAGACCCTGGGCAGTCCCCTCCCACGCCCCCTCGTGCTCGGGGCGGGTTAAAACGGGTGGATCAGCCCCAGGGCTTCCTCCATCCCGACTCAGAACTGATTTAATACAATGTCGATAGAATCATTCGATGCCTTTTAGCTTGTGATCTTTATAAATGTCCCTCTATTAAATTAGAAAATGATTCTCTTCTCGTTTAATTGTATTCTTTCGTTTCTTATTTCCAATTAATTCGTCCTATCGACGTTGCAATATTTTAAGTGACTCGAGTCCGTTTCCAGTTAAAATATATGGGTCAGCACATGCGATTTTATACCCGACAGAACTATATAATGTGGGTTTTAACTACTCTTCCCTCATATGTCTTAAATATCTGGCTAAAATGCATCATCTGATCTTCTGCGGCTCCCTCCCCCTGGCTTGGCTGGGGACCTCGCCGGCACCTTAAGCGCTCCCTCGGCGGACTCGGGGCCACTTGGGGGTCACAGACGCACTGGACGCCTCGGGAAGCCCCACACCCCAGCCCTTGACTTATGAGTACGAGCATGATTCTAAAGTTTGGTTACAACTGGGGCATATGATTCTGGCATAAACAGGCTTTTAGCTAGAAGGACTCCTCCATCTCTGTCTGGGTTGCATTTAATATCACAAGGTCTTTCATTTACTGAAGAGGAAGCTGCTCCATCACTTTCCCTATCATTTGCTTTTCCTAATAATAAGGATGGATTTACATCGGACCCTCCACGGGCTCCCTTTCTTTTCACTTAGGCGGCGAGAAAAGCTAGACTCAGTTAGGGATGCAGAGGGAAATCAAATGTTAGAAACCCAGGAGTCTGCTAGTAGCTTTTCCCCTTAATAATTCATTTTACTAAATCCAAACTCCATTTTTTTTAAAGCTTCAAAACAGAACAAAACTATGAAACCTCTCCATTTATCGTAAGGAACTGGCTTTTAAAACTTCTTCCCTCTTCCTTTCATCTCCCGAACAAATATAGACAACATTTTAAAACAAAAGGTGGTAGATAATGATCTAGGATCTACCTTTCATCCTATACCTGTTAGTTCCTTCTTCCAACCTTCCTATCCTTCCAAGGACAAGGGGGGGGGGGGACTTAAACCGGGGACCCAAATCTGGTTGGTGAAAGGGGATTCCAGGAGTCCTTTGGACCCCCAACGGATCTTCACCATTCCAACCACCTGACCCCTTCAAATCAAACATTGTTGAGACAAGCTACAAGCCAATTCCCCAGGTGCAGGACTTGAGACCCCATCCAGCCTTGCTGGGAAGTTCCCTTCTGTACAAATCTCTCCATTGACTTATAGTCAGGAAAAAAAAAAGTCTCCCTCTTCCTCCTTAGGGTCCAACTCAGGGTTGATGGAATTTTTTCTTTTTGTTGATGTGTCTGTGTTATCCAACGCTATTGTCTCTGTATACTAGTTAAGTGTTAAAAGCTTCCACAAGAAAGTTAATTCATTTTGACTCATAAATTTATTTTGACAGTGGCAAGTTGCCTCCTATATATACCCCTCATCCTTCAGCCTGCTACCAATTTCAGGGAGATGAACCTATCCAGACTTAACATACAGTAGGGAGGCTTTTCCCAATAGTTTACAGAGGTTCACGTGAAGGAGGAGCTGGAGTTCATCAGCTCTTTCTTTGAATTGGATTTGTGGAAGGATGAGCAGATAGATGGATACCTCCTCAGAGATAGGCTAACCCTTTTAATTTTACATAAAATAATGAGAAAAAGTTGTCACTGCTGCATTGTAACTGTGTGGCTTCAAGATATTTTACCCTCCTGGGGTTCAGTTTCTTCATTTGTAAAATATGAGTTTCATAAAATCATCTCAACCTAACTCCTCATTTTGTAGATGGGGAAGCAGGCCTAGAGAAAGGAGTCTGACAGGTAGAGAGATAAGCACTGGATCTCTAAGGTCCCTTCCATCACTACAATTTTGTTATTTTGGTATTTGTGGAAATTCCTTCAACAGTTAGTAGATTCCCTATTATGTCTATGACACTTTAAATCCTTTCCTCATCTCTTTCTCTGCAGGGGTGAAGGAAAATATGTGAGAATCTTACTCTGGGTATGAAAGTGACTCTCTCCCCACTAAAGATATCAGCTGGGGGTCCTTCAATGGAAGGGAGCTATTTGATCAATGCAGACTGCCCTGAGGATTACCTCCCTCATTTTGTCAGGTCATGATACCTCTATAAATACAAACTATAAGGAATTAGCCTTTTTGGTTATTACATTACACTGTTGACCTATATTAAGTTTGCTTTGCACTAAAATTCACAGATGTTTTCCCTGTGAACTGTTAAGTAGTCATATTTTCCCCATTTTATTCTTGCTTAGTTGATTTTTTAATATGAGAACAAAACTGTCTATGTATTCCTATTGAATTTCATCCTATTGCTCATTGTTTCATCTTGTTGAGAATCTTTTGGCTATTGATCCTGTTTTCCATCATGTTTAGGTACCCCTTTAGATTTATATCATATTCAGATTTTATAACTGCTGACTCCTAATTCAGTGTTATCCATTTTCTAAATATTTATGCTTAGCAAAGGAAAATTTTGGAAGGGTTCCTCATGACAGTTGCCATTGGAAAGGGGTGGGAGGATCCTAGGATAATTGTTGGGTTATGTAGGCCATCATTTGGGATGACCAAGAAAATAGAGTAGGGCATAGGAGGAAGAGGATCCTAAAATCTGAAGGATTACCTTTCTAGTGGCCTGTAGGAAATCTTCTGTAATAGCAATAACAATAGATTGATTACCTCTTCCTGGGATGATAAACATGACCAGTTTATTTCCTTCCTCTTCCCTGAGTACATTTACAGTGACAAAGTTTCAATAACCTACAACAACTTTTCCTTGTCTAGGTGTGAGTTGGGATAGAATGCTGATAGGAGTCAAATAAAATGAAATAAGGCAAATTATCAAAAATTAGGGAAAACATAATCATTAATAATAAAACCTACAGTCAAATTTCAAACTTTATTTTAGCCACTTCTTTTGACAGATTTCTCCACCTAGACTCTGATTAGAGTCCCTGAATCAAGTGGGTTTATTTCAGTTTCATTTTTACTGCTCACTCTTTGTTGGAGACAGTCAGTGAAATGGTCTTTAGGTAGAGAAACTGGTCAGTCTTTAGAGTCTCAGTAATCATTCAAAAGCAACAATCAGGTGGATTGTTGGATGGAACCTGGAATTGGAATCTTGATACTTGAACTTTATTTCTCCATTTGTGGGAGAGTAGTTTTTGCTTTATTTAACTTAGTTAACAACAACAACCAAATCTCTCTACAATGAATGTCATTTATTATATCTTTAGTCTTTTTCTAAAGAGAATATATAAATCTATGAATATAGGTGTATATACACACTCTGCAAACCTTAAGGTGAGGCTATAGTGGTAAATGTTTAACACAGCTCTTAAAGGAAAGCAAAGATGTGTATATATAATACACTTTTTTTCCCAAGGCAATGGGGTTAAGTGGCTTTGCCCAAGGCCACACAGCGAGGTAATCATTAAGTGTCTGAGGTCAGATTTGAACTCAGGTACTCCTGACTCCAGAGCCAGTGCTCTATCCACTGCGTCACCTAGCCACCTCTTATAATACACTTTTAAAACTAATCAGCACTATGTACATTTTTTTCTATTACTTTCTTAAGTATAGCCAATCAAGAACAATAAATCAAATCTTGATTTGTAACATTTGCAGAGGTGTAAATGCTCATACTGAAAATTTAGCATCAGCTCTCCCATGCCCTTGTAAGCTGGCTCCATCCTACCTCTGTAAAACACTATATAAATGTTCACAGAATCACACATTAAAACTGGAAAGGACTTTACAAATCACCTAGTTTAATTCTCTCCTTTACAAGTTGGGGAAAAAACTGAAACCTAGAGAGATTATATAATTTGTCCAAGTTACTCAAGGTCCACATATCCAAATACACAAGGGGGCAGTTTTAGGACTCATATTTTTCTCCACCCAGGTATAACAAATTGCTTTTGCGTTATATGTTTTTTTATATGTTACATTATTGGTTCCATATTGTCTCTGATATTCTATATTAGTTTTTCTTTGGTCATTAATCTGCATTCCAACACAAATAATACTAGATACAATCCTTGCCATCAGGAAGTTTGCAGTCATTCTGGGGAGACGAGACTTATAAGTGGATCAATTTGAAAACAACACAAAACATTATGTGATATTGTTAAATTATGCTAAATCCTACTAAGAACTTCCCAAAACTTTTTGAGATTATTATGTACTTTAACCAGGATGGTCAATGGAAACTTCACAAAAGCTACAATCAACACAAGAACTCAAAGGAACTTTTTTTTTAAATAGAAATTTTATTTTATTTTCCCAATTACATGCAGCAGTAGTTATTCAACTTTCATCCATTTGAAAATTTATGATTTCCATTTTTTTCTACCACCCTCCCTCTCCCCCTACCTATGGTGGTGAACAATATGGTAAAAGTTGTCCAGGTATATTTGTGTTTAACATATTTACATATGGGTTATTTTGTGAAAGAGAAATTAGAACTAAGGGGAAGAGAAAAACCATGAGAAAGGAAGGAAAAACATAAGAGAAATTTTAAACAGTGAACATAGTATGCATTCAGATTCCATGGTATTTTCTCAGTATGTGGATGGCTTATCCATTCTCCATTTGATGGGCATCCCATCAGTTTCCAACTCTTTGTCACTACAAAAAGAACTGCTATATTTTTGAACATGTGAGATTTACATAATTTTTATGATTTCTTTTGGATATGAGCCTAATATTGGCATTGCTGGGTCAAAGGGTATGATCAGTTTTATTGTTCTTTGGGTATAGTTCCAGATTGCTCTCCAGAATGGCTGGATTAGTTCACAACTCCACCAGCAATACATTAATATCTCAATTTTCCCATAACTTCTACAGCATTGATCATTTTCCTTTTTTGTCATCTTAACCAATCTGATAGGTGTGAGTTGGCACCTCATAGTTGTTTTAATTAGCATTTCTCTAATAAATAATGATTTGGAGCATTTAAAATATATATTTTTTAATTATTTAAAGCAGGGGTGGCTAGGTGGTACAGTAGATAAAGCACTGGCCTTGGAGTCAGGAGTACCTGAGTTCAAATCCGACCTCAGACACTTAATAATTACCTAGCTGTGTGGCCTTAGGCAAGCCACTTAACCCTATTGCCTTGCAAAAAAAAAAAAACCCTACTAAAAACCAATTTATTTAAAGCAATGGAGTTAAGTGACTTGCCCAAGGTCACACAGCTAGGTAATTATTAAGTGTCTGAAGTCAAATTTGAACTCAGGTCCTATTGACTCCAGGGCCAGTACTCTATCCACTGCGCCACCTAGCTGCCCTTGCATTTTTTCATATGATTCAATATAACATTAATATCTTCATCTGAAAACTGCCTGTTCATATCCCCAAAGGAACTTTTAAATAGTTGTGATATATTAAATTCTTCACAGAGGAGAAAAGTCATACCTCTCCTTCTGACCAAACAGAAGGTATGCTGTAATATCAGAGACAGAATAAATCTGATAAAGAAAACATATAGAAAAAAATGTTCTAGGAAATGTTAAAACGTTTTCTGCCAATTTGCTTTTTCCAACTCCTTTGTAGACAGACATATATCATGTGTTTTCCCTTCTCTGGGTTTTTGCTTTAGTTGTTTTCTATGGGCTATTAGATGGTGTGATAGTGAACAGAGCACTGGGCTTGGAATCAGGAAGACTCCTCTTTCAGAGCTCAAATCTGGCCTCAGATGCTAGCTGTGTGACCTTGGGCAAGTCATGTTACCCTGTTTGCCTCAGTTTCCTCATCTGCAAAATAAACTGGAGAAGGAAATGGCAAACTTCTCCAGTATCTTTGCCAAGAAAATCCCAAATGGGTCACCAAGAGTTTGACCCAACTGAAATGACTGGATAATAGAAGTTCTTCCCTATGCCTGAATCATCTTCCTTCTCTTTTTTCACCCAATGGATTTTTTTTAGGTTTTTTTTTGCAAGGCAAACGGGGTTAAGTGGCTTGCCCGAGGCCACAACAGCTAGGTAATTATTAAGTGTCTGAGACCGGATTTGAACCCAGGTACTCCTGACTCCAGGACCGTGCTTTATCCACTATGTCACTTAGCTGCCCCCACCCAATGGATTCTTACCATCTTATAAAAATTAACCCTGAGTCCATCATCTCTGCGAAGTCTTTCTGATCTCCCATGACAATATTTATATCCTCTTTAATATATTTTTTCATCTGTGATTGTATATAGCACCTTATTTCCCATCCTTCTAATGCATTTATTATGTGAAATTGTGTTTTTCAGTTAGTTGTACATTTATATATATGTAAGTTGTGTCTTCTTTCCATATGATTATAAACCTTATGGATCCATGGATCTTACTTAGCTGTGTGTATAGGGTTTTCTAAAACATGACTCATGCTAATGAGTCATAAAAGGAGAATGTGGCTATGATATAATTTAATTCTACTATATTCTCTTGCAATTTCATAGTACAGATTGTTGTATTATGTATAGAGTTGGTGCTTAGCTTTCATCAAGTTTAGCTTGACAAAAATAATGTCTTTTATGATTGAGTATTCAGGAAATGTTCACTTTTTAAAAAATTCTTCAGTTGAATATGCTGAAGATTTATGTTTTGCACACAGCGTATATTTAATACATGATTGTTGAATGAATGAATAACATCCAAGTTGGGGGATGGTATCTAAAGCAAATTAAAATATTACTACCTATGTAAAATTATTATTTTTAAAAACCAATTGCAACTGGTCAGTGGCATGGGGAAAAACAGTATTCTTGCCTCTATTCAAATGTCTAAAACTGAACGGTCTGGCAGTTGTATAGAAAGTGGAATAAAAATAACTTCTAAATTCTGAAATATAACATAGACAATCAAAGGTTCCAGTTTAAAAACCAAAACAACCCCAGAATGTGACCAACAGGCTTAGTTCTCTTCTCCTAAGATTAAAAAAAAAAACAATTACTTACACTGGTCAGTGATTTACCACTTCCCCTTTCAGTCCTTTGGAAGGAGACTCACCCTCCTTTACCCATTCACACAAGAGAGGTCATCAGGAGACCTGATTGTAAATGTGACATTTCCATGACGGTAACCAAAGGTAGTCTTGCCCAGGTGAGGTTAGTGAATAGTAAATTCTCCCAACAAGTCTCAGAAACATTAACTGAATAGTCTGAGGCAGAGTATTAGGAGATGGAGACTTTTTATTGGGAGCCAAAATTGAGCTGAAGTAGTTGACAACGAGGTGGGAATGGAGGGTGGAGGGATAGGGGGGTGGGGTGGAGACCAGAGTTCAGGTCAGGTTGATTGTGGAATGCTTCCAAATATGTGATGAGGAACTTTAGTGTTTGTCTGTTGGGCATTAAAATGTCATGAATCATTGACAAGAAACCAAACAGCCTTAGATACACATAATAATTTGAACCAATATCACTTAAAAGAAAATTGTATTAGCAATGTCTTCTCTACTCAGGTACAGGGGCAACAAAGGTGGACATACCTTTTGTTGTGTCCACTTCCCACAAGACTGTGGTCTTCCGCCTTACACCTCTCTCCCCACAGCCACACACAAAAGTACAACCATCTTGACACCCTGATTGTGTCAACACTCTGAGTCTAGATAATGAATACTGGACCCAGCACACCGTTTTTAATTGCATCTATAAACTGGGATTAACCCCCAACACAGGTTTCACTGTTGCAATTAAATGTCCTCAAATAAATTGTTTCCTCAATAAACAAATGGAAGGGACTGTGTTTGCCCTGAATAATAACAGGTGTAATATTTTACTTGCTAAAGTTAAGTATTAAGTGGAATCAGTTTCTGGCTCTGATTTATTCTCTAAGATCGGAAAGTCATTTTTCACAACGTCATGTGCAGCCTCAGTACTGTATAAACAACTAATAATGCCTTAAATCAACCTAGCCCGACCTTGTGTTTCACCTAAGGCCGCAGAGTCTGAAAAAATAGAGAATGTGTTCTGGTTCCAAAGGGAACCAGAAAAAAATAGCATTGACCCTTAGAAAATTAACCACATAGAAGAACATTACACAGCAGTTGTGGAACAGGGGAGTTTTATGTTTTCATTCAATCTCTCACTTTCTATGATTCAGAATTTAAGAATGATCCAGACATCTGGCTAATCATTAAGCCACTACCAAAACTTTATTGGTTGTGTATTCTCTTTGTGTTTTCTGAATGAAGTTAAACTTTTCCAAACCCCCTCAAACCTTAAGTATAACTTGATTGATGTTGATGTGGAGATGAGAAATCATAAGGAAAAAATGCATCATGTAAATGATTCCCACTGCATCTGTTTTAGGTTTCTAAAAATGGCTGATGAAACAGAATTATGGCATTCCAGAGCCTGACCTTGCTTTTAGAAGTCAAGGGACCCGAATCATAATAACCACAGTAATAACACATCTCATAGTGCTTGAAAGTGCAAGTGCTTGGATTGTAAATTTAGAACTGGAAGACCATCTAGGCCAATCCTTGTGTTTGGCAGTTGAGGCATCAGAGTCCCTAAGGGGTGAAATTATTTGCCTCAAACTGCTCAATTAAATAAAAATGTATTAAATATCTATTATGAAAGGGGCACTAGGTGGTGCAGTAGATAGAGCACCGGCCCTGGAGTCAGGAGTATCTGAGTTCAAATCTGGCCTCAGACAATAATTACCTAGCTGTGTGGCCTTGGGCAAACCACTTAACCCCATTTGCCTAGCAAAAAAAAAAAAACAAACAAAAAACTAAAAAATGTCTATTATAAACAATTGTTCCAGATATTAAGGATATAAAGAAGGAGGAGAGGGAATAAGAATTTATAGAATGTCTGCTAAAGATGTCAGACACAATGCTAAGCACTTTTTGAAAAACAAATAGCTCAGAAAAGATATTTACATGATAAATTTATTGACTAAAAGAAACAGCAAATTGTACATAACAGATTTGCAGTTTCACATGCAATCATCTTTTTATTAATTTACTATGGTATAGAAATTATTTTATTTCATAAATTAAAAATAAAATAAGTAAAACTTACAAAAAAAATCTCAATCCCCACAACTCTGTCAAGTAGCTGCCTTTATTATTTCCCTTTTACAGTTGGAGAAACTGAGGCAGATTGCAATTAAGTAATTTAAATAAGTAATTACCTAAGTAATTTAAGTAATTAAATAATTTACCTAAGGTCACATGAGCTGGTAAGAGTCTGAGGCTGGATTTGAACTCAGGTCTTTCTAATTCCAAGCCTAACACTACCCATTAGGCTACCACCTGACTTAGTTAAAAAAAAAGATTAAAGATTAAAATGAAATAGTTCTTGCCCTCAAGGAGCTTAAGTTCTTCTGGGATTTTACATACAGATAGGTACATACAAAGAATATAATAATAATAATAATAGAAATTGATTTCAAGAGGTGGAGAACACTACTTAATAGCTTCAGTATCAGATGAGTTTTTCCAAGAGGAGTTGTCATAGGGTTGGGCTTTGAATCTGATATGGGATAGGGTATATATTATTTTATGATTAGGGATTCCAAGAGATAATATAATTATTATTATTATTGTCCACACCCTTAAAAAACAGATTAGAGAAATAAGGTCCAAGGAGTTAAATTACTGCTGTAAGGATGCAGTGCTAAATATTAGTAGAGACTGTTCTATGAATTAGGAGTGTGCTGATAATGTTTAACAATCAGGTCTTTGAAACTGACACATTTTAAAATTTAATCTGCATTATTATTTCCCCATCATTTTCTTCCTTTTTTTGATTTTTGCAAAGAAATGGGGTTAAGTTACTTGCCCAAGGCCACACAGCTAGGTAATTATTAAGTGTCTGAGGCCCAATTTGAACTCAAGTCCTTCTGATTCTAGGGCCATCAAGCACCTAGTTGCCCTCCCATCATTTTCTTAACTCTGGATAATCAACAAAACAATAAATCAAGCCCCAATTTGTATTGTTTGGGATTTCCACGGTGTAAATGTTCACAATGAAAACACAACAGTCAATTCTCAGCAGCCCAAACAAGCTGGGTCTGGCATAGCCTTAACTAGAACCCAGGTTTCAGACTCCAGACACATGAGCACAAGCTCATGTCCTCAACACTTTCATTGGTAAAAGTTAATTGGATAATGCATCATCATCATCATCATCACAATCAATTTTGCTCTCCTTATTCTTTTAGATGTCAAGTTCTAATTGACATGGTCCTAGGACATGGTGATTTCTTGTTATTATTCTTTTTATTTGGTGTTAATGGCCTTCTGCATGAATAAATGAATGAAAACAAATGAACTTTAGAATGAAACCTCATTTTCTATATAAAGAATAGAAACAATGTCTATAGAGTGTCTTCTTTCTTTCTTTCTTTTTTTTTAGTGAGGAAGTACTCATTTTTCTAGGGCCAACCGGTGTGACAGATCTTGTGTTTCATTAATATTGTATGAGTTTTTGTTGTGATACTTTCCAGATCTGTTATGGTTTTTAATACAACTCCTGTAGCAAAAAAATCATGGGCATCATCTCTACCAGTACAATTTATTAGTGGAATCCTCAAAAATATTTTGAAGTTGGTATTTGGAGTATTTAGTTTTTTTAATGTAATCAGCCATATTTTTCTCTTTGACAGCTTTAGGCTTAATGTGCCTTTCTTGGAGATCAAAGTTATTTGCTATTTCAGTGACAAACAGTCATTTTGACTTTAGGACTCATGCTTAGAACCTTCACTCTCTGTCTTTTTCTGGCATATATTAAGAAGTTCATAATTATTAAGTCCAAATGACATTTCAATATCATTACAGAAAGATTCCATGAGACAAAGGAGCTGTGTAATATGTTTAAGTTTTTTTTTTTGATGAATGGATAGTTTGATGTCATCCATATACATCAAGTGAATGAAAGAAAAGAGATTGAGAAATTTTGGTATGGATCCCTGTTTAAATTGGAAACCATACCTAGTTCATTTTATGAAAGAAAATAATAGATTTAAGGGGAGGCAGAACCTCCCCTTAAGATTGGCTTAAACTAAATTCTCTGGAAAATCCCATATTTTATATAATTTTTTCTTGACACTATTGTATTGGTGGCATGTTTTAAACTGAAACAACAGATACTCTAGTATCCTCATTAAGTTAGGATCAATTTTACATATTTGTAGTATGTGAACAAGCCATGAGTGTGGAACTGAATCAAAAACTTTGAAACAATTATTAAAGATAACGTAAATATTATGGTACTTTCTGGTAGCTTGTTCATAATTACTGAATTGATAAGTTGCTCTTTACATTCCTGGGCCTTCTTGGCTCACCCTTTTGCTCCTCAGCCAATATACTCTTTTCTTATGTTTATAGATTTTTTTAAGTGACATAAATTGTAAATCTTTGTATAAAGTACTTCAACACATAATTGGGCTATTTTTAGTGGTATCACTGGAGTTCTCATCTTCTGAGTGGAAGCATGCAATACCGCCTGCTAAGAAAAATAGGATTATGTTTCTGTCCGAGAGAAAGCTGGTGAAGTGGTAATAATTCATATGCCATAGTGAAGTATTTGACCTAATAATTATGGATATTATTTGGACCTGCTGCTTTCCAGTTTTTCAGAGAAGTTGGAATTTCAGCCACTTCCCTTGACATAACTATTCTGTCACTCATTATCTTAATGGTGCACAAGCCTTTGTTTCTTGTTTGATCCAACCTGTGTTTTTGTTTGTGTTGAGTTTCTCACACCCATAATAGATGACTGGAAATTTCTCACATCCTTCTTCCTTAGGAGTTATCTGCCCCCACTTCTAATTTCTTTGCTTCTCAAGTCTCTAGAAGGAATTGACCTCTAAGGAGTTCAACAAATTGGATACGGGAAAACTATGTCTTTATTTTCACTAGCATTTAACTAAAATTTAGCATTTTCTTCAATAATGAATTTTTAAAAATCCATTATTCTGAGAATGGGTCCATAGGCTTTACCAGACTGCCAAGGGGGAGCTTGGTGCCAAAAAGGTTAAGAAACCCTGATCTGTAGTAAAGTAACATCTTCATCATCACCACTGTTATATTTTTCTTCTCATCTTTATTGTAATACTATTTTTGTATTTTATTATTAATAATATTTATGTTAGTTAATTGTATTATAAGTAATATTTTAACTTTATTGTTAATAATACTTTTAATGTCATCAGAGGAAAAGTGATATCAGCAAGTTCTCATATTTTGGTGTACACAGAACTGAAAATGCAAATTTCAGTTTCTCATCCAATTGGTGATGGGAGAGGAGAAAGGCTGCTTTTGGGGACTGGTCCCAATAGTCCTGTAGAATTTTTCAACAATCAAGACATAATTAATCACTCATAAAAACAGTCATACAGTATTGTTTAGCAGTAACACATCACTACAAATAAATAAACAGTAGGACACAGAAAAACCAGAGATCTCTGAAATGTAGGTATTGTATTGCCAGTGCAGAGAGACAAAATTGACAGTCTACTAGACAGTGGATTTCAATGGAAATTTGTTCGTTTAAATGTTTTATTACTTTTTTCCCCTTGGGTTCCTCAGTAAAATAATTACTGATGATAATATATAATTAAATCTATGTATCTGGGGATATTTATCATTAAGGTTAAATCATCTAGTTAGGGTCAGATTCATTGATGGTCTAACCTCATTCCCATCCTTGTCCAATTGTTTCCTCTTCTGTATTCTAAAGCTAACCAAATTGTGTTTTCCCTTGACCAGTGCAGAAATGTATTCTATTTAACTCTTAGTAGGGAAAAATATGTGGTATTTGTACAAAGATTTAGATGAACCAAACTAACCTTCCCCAAATGGATGATCTGAATTAAGATAGAGACAGTTTGATTTACCTATACTGTTACTTAAAGGATGCCATGCAGATGAGAGAAAATACTTAATTTGTAAGGATGTATTCAGTTCATGAATATATTTATAGTTAGATCATTATAAATTCCTAGGAGTACTTGATGAGAAATTTATTGATAATATAATTTTTCTTTTGAAAATGGAGATGATTGCAATTTGGGTTTAATAATTAAATTAATAAGCATGATTTGATTCCAACATGTGCCTTCTAGTGATATACAGTGCTAATAAGATCTATCTAGTCAGCTAAAGAGGTTTTAAAAGAGTATATTGGGTTGATCTACAATTAAAATACCTATTTGCCCTTTATTAATGTTGCATTAACCTTTACATTAAAATACATTTAGAATGGCCACTGAAAATGTAAAACACAAATAAAATAATTTTCAATCCTCTTATCATTTTACTCATAAGGATGGGAAATTGAATTTTGTTTAAGTGGCATTTTCTAGTGAGAAAATATTTAGTGTTTAAAATTGAAATTGCATTTTAATTCAACTTTTAGTCATTAAAGTCATTAAAAAGGGATTATTAGAAATATAAATGTAGAGATTACTGAAATCCTTTTATTTTGGGACTTCAATTTTCTCATCTATAAATAAGGAGGCAAAGTGTTTTGAACTAACATTCCATTATTTATGACTATTTAATTTTATCAGAGATTATAATAGCACCTTGTCTTGACACCCTTGGAGTGAGGCAAAAAAAATTAGGAATATAGATTTATTTGATATTTCAGCCACAGATTAGACACTGTATTAACAGACTATTTACAACTAACATGTTTGAATTTTTTGTTTATGCAGATTAAATTTGATCCATGGTAGTTATTAGGATTAACTGTTGTGTGTGTGTGCATCTATTTAAGTCTTTCCTTTAAGCATTTGATGAAATGCACTATTTTAGGTGAGAGAGATAGAAAGGCAAAATAAATTATAGAATTTATTCTCTCTATTGGACTAGTATGGTTCTAGAACTTTATGGAAACGAAATGAAGAATAAGTGGGATGATCTGGCATCTCAGAGTACTAGAATGTAATCCTTTGGGTTAAAATAACTTATCCAAGACACACAAATTGATGAAGAGGAAAAAAATTAGAACAAAACATCAGTGTTTACAATGTCCACAAATGTCAAAAAAGACTTTGGAAGAGAAATCAAAGATATGACTAGTTTTAAGAGGACAGATTATGAAAAGTACCTCTCAGGACAGAAGTGTTGGACCACAGATGAAGAATAATCCATCTGTGTTTTGTTTTGCCTAGGTGTATTTTGTTAAAAAGAAAGGATTCTAGATAGGTGATCATATTGAGAAACCCATAGTACTAAAAAAAATTTTAAAAGTAAAAAAATAAAATAAAAATAACCCAACACCACAGAACTGATTTTGCCTAAACACACACACACACAAAAACATACACACAAAACCTCCTTTTAAGGATAGATACCAGATTTGGAGTGAAGCACAGGGCATTTTACCTGAGTAGAAATCTTTTCACATCCTTTTGCTGCCCCCTAGATCCTATTAGAACAGGAGGAAACTCTACGAAGAAGAGGGCCATTTCTTGGAATAGACACCAAGGTCTTGTTTATATGATTCTCTATACCATAGTCATAATTCAAATTCCTTTGGCTTTCATCACCCCCCCCCCCAGAATTCCACTATTCTACAAGATCACTTCAGCATCAGTACTCATAACTCATCAATACCCTCAGCTCCTGGGGGTCTGTCCCTCTGAATGAGGGTGGAATGGAAAATTCATCCCTAAACCTCATTTAAAGAAGACACCAGAGCAAGTCATCTCTTTGCAGCTCTTTGGACTTTTTCATTGTTGCAGTGAACTGGATACTCTTCCCTTCCCTCATCCCACCTTTTATTTTCCTTTTTGGGTGTTTCATAAAATTGAAAGCTCCTTGAAGGCAGGGACTATTTTTTTTTCATATTTATGTCCTTCTTTAACAAGAGAGTACATATTTCGCAAAAGCAGGTCTTACAAGCTCAGAGATCTTCCTTACATTAGGGCTTCAGACCTTTAGGGAAACCTGAGGACAAGTTCACATTTCACCAGAGAGCATCAGTAAATAGACTTCCAGAGAGTGCCACTCAATCTAGGAGAGCTCTGGAGGGTGGGTAGCGAACCTCATTAGTATAGGGCACTAGAGCTGGCTGAGAATTCTAATCTAGGGCTGTAACTTTGAGACCCCAAAATGGACATTGACATTAAACTAATATCATCACAGATGAAAAAGGGCATTACTCGTTAGCATTAAATGTTATTTTGGGATCATATATGATCCAGTTGCTTGTAAGTGCCAGGCTGTCCAACAGGATTTCGTTTCCAGATTTCTAGGTTGGGATTTACCATAAGAGAAATTCCCACTTGTCCAATGCAAACTGGGATGTAATTCCATAGTTTCCTTTAGACCCCATGTTTTGAATTAGTTTTGGTGCTTGGGAGTTTTTCATTTCAAGGACTTTTTCCAAAGCTCTAATTTGAGACTCCTGTGTTTGACTGCTTCAGTTTTATGTAATATTTGCAGATTTAATGAGCAAATAAAGCTATCTATTATCACAATAGTGTCAGACCCTTCTGACTTGAGGTGTTTTGTTTTTTTAAGAAGCCTAAGGGTTAGGACTAGGCAGGCTAGTGTGCAGGCTACTATCTTTTTTCTCTTGATTTTCACATTATTTCCAATTTTCACTCAGTAAGGCAATGGAAGGGGTTCAGTGGGGATTATCCAGATAGCAGGGACACCTCGAGAAAGACCATGGAATTGGGTCATTGCCATGACATTTCAGAACTCAGCAGTTCCCTCCCTTAGACCCAGATTCCAAGGACAAAACAACACAAGCACAGGTCCTGAAGAGCACATTTGAAAATGATGAATCACTCTCTTTAAAGTGAAATAATATGAAGCTTAATATGGACACAGCAATAGTTACTAATGTATGACTTTGAAAGTACATACTTTTTAAAAATTTTCTTTATTTTTCCAACAACATGTCATGAAAGCCTTTCAGCATCTATTCACCTACATATACATAAGTTGTACATTTTTCGACCACCTTTCCTTTTGACCCTCCCCACCCCCTGGCAGTGAATAGTCTGGCAAAAATTGTACGTGCAAGTATACATTCTTAAAAATCAAAGTGAGTCTTTAACTACAATCTGTTTAAAAAATTTTTTGTAACAAATGAATTTCCTAATTAAAATTTCTTTTTATTATATTTTATATAATGTTAGAAATACAGCTCACATAATCACACAATCAACACACACATATACATACATAACATATATTTTCACACATACATACATACATACATACATACATACATACTTTTTTTCTGGGCATAGCTCAGATTTCATTGGTGAACAGAATGTCCCATGAGGGAACTAACTCCCGTTATTAGTGCAGATCAGTGACTGTCTTTCAATTTTTAATCTTAGAAAGTCATCTGGGGAATTGAGAGATTAAGTGACAGTCCAAGGTCACATAGCCAGAATATGTCAGCAGGACTTGAAACCAGATCTTTAGGACTAAGACATTAACTTTCTATTCATTAGATCATTCTGCTACTTTCTAATACCTTTCTCTAAAAGACTAATTTTTAAAATTACAGTTCTAGGAGAAACAAATATTTCTAGATGGAAGTGTCTCAATAGGAAGGGAGGTTTGTGATTTTCATATCTGGGTTTTATATATTACCCTTGTATTGACACTACTTTTTGATTAATATTGTGTATAACATTCCTTAATGCATCAGTGGAATTAATTATGCAGAAACATTCAGCCACATGGACATTATTCTGATGAAATGACGTTCTATTGACAAAACAGCAGTTTAATATCCAGCTTCCCTAGAGCTTTATAACTAATCAATTGCCTTGATTTGTTTAGCCAACCTGCCTGAATAGGAAATAACATAAACAAGTCCTATTGTTGCTATTTACTCCTACTATCATGTTGACTATCTTGTGGGTGCACTGGAGATGCCTGATCTCAAGAGTCTTGATTTATATAACCCCCTGATTTGATAGAATCATGGAACTGGAAGGAACCTTACATCTGTCTAGTAAAGCTTTTATTTTTCAGATGCAGAAACTGGCACAACTAGGAAGAGAACTCAGGTCTCCAATCCAGATTTTGATAGCCTAGTCAGAGGTTTCAAATTCTTGAAAAATTTGTAAGCCTCTTCACTTTCTTTTTAGAAGAAGGCAAAACATAAAATCATTTTACACAAGCTAAATGGGAACAAGTATAGTTGTAAAGGATATAAAAGAAAAAGAGACAATCACAATGGGCATGGTTCTGTGATGGGTAGAGGGAACCTAGGATTAAATTTGGAGGACAATCCTTTTTCAATCTAGAAGAAATTAGAATTGTAAACCTTGGAGAACTAGGAAATGAGATGTCCACACCATCAAAGACCAAAATCAATCTAATTCAGCAAATATTTTAAAGCACTTATTATATACCAGATACCAGACTAGGGAGTGGGAATATAAAGATGAAAAAAATCCCTGTCTTCAAGGACTTTACACTCTATTGGTAGGCAATACATTCATAAAAACAAAGTAATTTTCAGGCTTGAGGGGTGTGGAGACACTATTAACAACCAAGGGAATCAGGATATGTAATTCAACTTGAGAATTCTGAAAAATTAATTTTTAAAAGATTTTCTCACTTTCTCCAACTAAAAAAAATCCTCAGAGTTCAACAAAATTAATAGATATATTGATTACTTAGTATTTTATTTTTCCTCAGTTACTTGCAAAATAATTTTTATTAATCATTTTTAATACTTTGAATTCCAAATTTACTCCCCTCTTCCCTCCCCTCCCCTCATTAAGAAGGCAAGCAATTCAATTTAGGGAATTTCTTGTTTATGGTTGGACAGTTTATGCAACATTTATTGCACATAATCCCCTACTTCTCTTTTTTTAAAAAAATTTTATTTATTGAAGGCAATGGGCTTAAGTGACTTGCTTAAGATCACACAGCTAGGCAATTATTAAGTGTCTGAGGCTGAATTTGAATTCAGGTCCTCCTGACTCCAGGGTTGGTGCTCTATCCACTGAGCCACCTAGCTGCCCCATATCCCTTACTTCTCAAAAGAAAGGAGAGAGGTACATTTTTTCATCTTTTCTTGAGATCAGGTGTGGCCATTATAATTATCCAGACTTTCATTTCCTTTTTTCATTCTTTCTGTTTATATTATGGTAGTCAATAAGACAGTCAATAAGCATTGATTAAGCCCTTATCATAGGCCAGGTGTTGTTATTGTTCAGCTGTTTCAGTTTGTATGGCACTCTTTGTGACCATCATTTGGGGTTTTCTTGGCAGAGATACTGCAGTGATTTGCCATTCCCTTCTCCAGGTCATTTTACAGATGAGGAAACTGAGACAGAGTTAAGTGACCTGCTCAGGATCAAATAGCTAGTAGTTATCTGAGGTTGGATTTGAATTTGCAATGAACCTTCCTGATTCCATCCATGGTCACATATAGAACTATTTGAACTCAGGTCTTCCTGACTCTGGATCTGGCATTCTAGCCACAACCTCTAGTTGTCGCCCCCCCCCCCCAAAAGAAAGATAAGCTGTTCCAAATGAACCAGTCAGGAGACATATTGGAAAATTGGACAGTCCCCATCTTAAGGATTATATGTTCTAATGGGGTGACAACATACAAATAACTATATATAGAAAATATTTACAAAGTGTAAAAGGAAAGTAATCTCAAAGGGAAAACAACAATGTAAGAGGCAGAAAAGACCTGTAAAAGTTGGATTTGGAATTGAGACTTGAAGGAAGTGCAAAGGTAGAGGCGAGGAGGGGACAACTGAGTTAAGGAATAATAAATATCTTCCATTTCTATCTCCTATGACACATACTAGTTCTGCAACCACTAAAAAGTTACTTTTTTTCTCCCTGAGTCAAGTTTATCTGTAAAATGGGTATTTGATGCTTAAGATTTTTTTGTGATGTTCAGAGAGGTCAAATTTGTTTAACCACCAGGAGGCACTCCTGGGCAAATGCACTACTTTTTTGGTTGAAGAAAGCCACAAATTGGTAATCACAGATATGCCCAACTCTTTGTGTGCTCTACCCAATACCAGATGACAATGCAAGGAAATACTAAACTCTTTATGGTTCTCAGAGAGCTTGCCACCTCTATCCTTTGACTACATCACTTTTTTTTTGCTCATTTCATTCATCTCAAGAGTCTGGGGGGGGCTAGGTAGCTCAATGAGTAGAGCATTAGCCCTAGAGTCAGGAGGACCTGAGTTCAAATCTGTACTCAGACACTTAATAGTTACCTAGCTGTGTGATCTTGGGTGAGTCATTTAACCCCATTGACATGCAAAAAATGAACCTCCCCCCAAAAAACAAACAAACAAAAAAGAGTCTAGGGATGTGGTTTGTGTAGATTTAGCCAAGTAGATGAGCAAGGAATCTCTCCACCCATGAGGAAAAAACTGCCCTCTACCCTTTCAGCTCCATTTCAATGGAATTCAAATACTTAGATCTTGGCATAATTGAATTTAATCTTTATTTGGAAACAAAGTTGCAAACCCAAATACTGTTCTTTAAAATAACCACAATATGACTTTGGCACTTGAACCTCTCCCTGATCTATAAAGACAAGACTCATCATGGCCAATAAGAAAGAGATCCCTGAAGTTTAAAGAGTGGATCTTCAGATGTTTAGAATGAAACTTTTCTGTTTCCTATTCTATAGGTAATAGCCAAAGAGTTTAATGGGCCTCAGTTTGTTGCTAAGTTCTACTTGTTCTGTTTCCACTGGGCTTACAGGCATCTTTCAAGTTCCACTCATTATGAGACCTCAAGGTTCTGTCATTTGGGGGAAATCAGGATCCAAAGAATTTCCTTAGTGCTTTTTCTGGATCACCATTATGTCAGGGCTAGGGACCTTCATTCTTGCCAACTGCTTCCCTTTATAGTTATATACAATAAGTATGTCTGTATACTTCTATGCAACATAAAACATAGCTACATAAAAATGTGTCCTGGACATTATCTCATTTGATCCTCACCTCTGAGGTAGGTTGTCCTAATATTATTATATTCAGTTTACAGATAAAAAAACTGAGGCTCTGAATGGTGAATGTCTTTAAGTTACAAGACTAGTCACAAAGCAGAGCCAGGTCTTTATGATATCGCCCATTACTTTATTATACTTTTTTTCACTATCATATATTCCCAAGTTCAAGTACACCCATATAAGTAACAGTAGAAGTGTTGAAATGATAGCAAGGTCAACACCTATGGAAGTCAACCTATAGAGGTATTGAATAGCTAAAGCCAGAAAGGCCTTCAAAGGCACTAAGGGAAATCACTTATCAACACAACAAAACAATTTGGTAGACTATTAATGATATGGAAGCATTTGCAAGGTGATTTACAGTTTCTCAAAGTACTTTTTTATCCATTATCTCTTTTGATCTTCGCAACAACCCTGTGAAATAGGCAGGGCAGGGCAGGGCTGATTAGCCCCATTTTATTGAGATGGTGGTTGCATCAGACTATATACAGATATGCCAGGTAAAGTCAATATCTGGGGATTACAGGTAAGGTCAAGGGCATAAGGCAGATGAATAACAATAAAAATTACACCAATCCTGGAAGATACAAATGAGTCTTTCTGGGACTGGGAAGGAGATAAACATTTTTCCCTATCAGGTCACTGGTTCTATTTAAATTCAGATTGATAGTTACCAGTCAGCACAATCCCTCTGGGAGCCGTTTGGCATCTTTGGTACATGAAGTTGGTTTCAAGCCATTTCCTAACTAATGGCAGTCTACCTTTCTCTTAAAGCACTATGTTAATTGACAATTTCAGCAAAGAGGTCTTGGAAAGAATGGACATTCTTATTTGGTACTGTTTTATCAACTCTTCCATGCCATAAACATTTATTACCATGGCCACCAATATATTTTTCATTATTCGTATTTCTCATTCTATTATTTGATTCAACTCTAGATTATCTTTACAGGGCTCCCCATCATTTTCTCTATTCTTTGCCACCTGCATAACCTCAACTAACTCAATTAGTTCAAACTCCAAGCAGACAGGTGGAAATACGGGACCAGTAATAATAATTCTCTCTCTCTCTCTCTCTCTCTCTCTCTTTCGTTTTTTGCAAGGCACTGGGGTTAAGTGGCTCGCCCAAGGCCACACAGCTAGGTAATTATTATGTGTCTGAGGCTGGATTTGAGCTCAGGTACTCTTGAATCCAGGGCCGGTGCTCTATCCACTGCGCCACCTAGCTGCCCCAATAATAATTCTCTTTAAATAGTCTTTGAAGGTTTCTGAATTCCTTTCTTCATAAAAACCCTGCAAAGTAGGTAGGAATAGTGCAGATAATGGTGAGATTTAGAATAAGGAAAAACCTCAGTTCTGACATTTACCAATTGGGCTCCCAGGAGTAAATCACTTAACCTTTCTGAGTATGTTTCCTTCCTTGGAAAATTTGGATTTATTTCAGTAAGTTAAGGAACTACTTTATGCAAGGAACTGGGTGCAGGGAGCACTGGAGATTCAAAACCAAAATCTAATAGTGTGAGTCCTCTAGAAGCTTAATGTTCTACTGGCTAATATTAATTACACCCATAGATTTTATTGTTGTTGAGTTGTTTTCAATTGTATCCAACTCTTTGTGACCCAATATCTTGACAAAAACACTGTAGTGGTTTGCCATTTCCTTCTTTAGCTCATTTTTTAACAGATGAGGAAACTGAGCTAAAGAGGGTTAAGTGATTTGCCCAAGGTCACACAGCTAGTAAATGTCTGAGGCTGGATTTGAACTCTGGAAGATAAGTCTTTCTGATTCTAAACCTGGTGCTCTACCCATTGTGCTGTCTACCTTCCTTTACATCTATAGATCTGACCTCATAAAGTTGCAAAAATAAAATTAAATTATATAGTAAAGTCCTTTGAAAAACTTAAAAGAACTATATACTGTTAAACTATTATTCAAAGAGTTATTCAAATTTCCATGAAAATTTGAAATGCTAATTGACTTGTTTATGGGTGACAAATATTAAGAGTCAGAGTAGATGTGGACCCTCCTTACTCCAAGATTAGCACAATTTCCACTGTAACAAACTGTGCCTTAGGATTTAACATCATTATCAAATTAATTACCAACCAAATTCTGACCTATCCTCAGCTGTCCATTTCAGGCCATCCACATGTTGATTTAGTTCTTGACTTAGCAAGAAGTATGGGAAAAGCCCTTTGCTTCAGCATCAGCATCAACTTAGGGTATAGTAGGAAAATCACTGATTTTAGACACAATAAGTTCTTAGAGAGCACATAAAAGTCAACTGTCCTAAGCCCTAAAACCTTAATGCAAAACTTCATATAAACTGTGGTCCACATTTGTACAGAAATTGGCAGAAACTGTCCAACAAGTAGGCAAAAGTGATGAAGAGTGAACATAGATCTCTACATTTCATTGTCAGATGAGTGAAAAGGTGACCAGTGTGAAGCTACACGTCTTTTAAGGAGAAAATGACCATCTTATCTCCCTATACTAGACTCCCAAACTTCTACTTTAGAACTCTGAGGGGTCTCCAGAAAAATCTTCTCTTTGGTTCATGCTGCAATCTGGTGCCTGACTTCTAGGGAGCAAACATATTTAACAACTTTTATCCACTAATCTTTTTGGAAATATGGATCCTAAATTTTGTTTTCAGACCTACCTTTTCTCCTAAAAATGCTAAATGATACAATTTAAAATCTAAAGTAAATTAGACCTAGTTGTGATTTGAGAATTAAAAATTTGGAGGCATTTTAGAATATTGCAGTGGGGCTATAAATCACCACCTTACCTCATAGAAAATGCTGAAAAGGCATAATTTACTAGCAGGCTACATTTATGCAGCACATCACCATATAGAGAGCACTTTTATACACATTATTTAATTTGATCTTCACAACAGCCCTGTGAGAGGTAGTTAGTTACAAGGACCTGTGATTTGTCGGTATGGGAACTCTCTCCATCAGTGAGATCACAACCCTTCTAGAATTTATAGATTTGGAGGCACAGAGAAGTTAAATGATAGGCTCCTGGCTTTTTCCAACACCTCTACAGCACTATTTGCAATAAGGTCTCCCTCCTAGGAGTCATATTTGGTAGCTCATATACTGAAGGAGCTGATG
Source organism: Macrotis lagotis (assembly GCF_037893015.1). Lineage (NCBI taxonomy): Eukaryota > Metazoa > Chordata > Mammalia > Peramelemorphia > Peramelidae > Macrotis > Macrotis lagotis. Next base: position 87,118,855 of record NC_133664.1, on the reverse strand, counting down.
GTAAGATGGCCGTGATTATCAGAGGAAAGAATCAATGATATGAACAGCATCAACAAGATGCATTTAAAGCTTGGAATTCTTTTTTTTTTAGGGTTTTTTTTTGCAAGGCAAATGGGGTTAAGTGGCTTGCCCAAGGCCACACAGCTAGGTAGTTATGAAGTGTCTGAGACCAGATTTGAACCCAGGTACTCCTGACTCCAAGGCCGGTGCTTTATCCACTGCGCCACTTAGCCGCCCCTAAAGCTTGGAATTCTAACTAACCTGTAGTGGACTCAGCAAACTATGGAATAGGAATGTGAGTTTGACATCCTTCTTAATTTTGGGTGATCAGTAACAATAATCAACTGTGAAAGACTTACGATGATCCAAGACAATGTGATGATCCAAGGTGATTTCAAAGGGCTCATGATGAAAAGCATATCCATCTCCTGAGAGAATTGATAAACTCTGAATACAATTTAAAGCATATTTTCATTTTATATTTCTTGTTTTGTTTTAGTTGTGTTATTTCAGTCATGTATGACTTTTTAAAAAATATTTATTTTGAATTTTACAATTTTCCCCCTAATCTTGCTTCCCTCCCCCCACCCCCACAGAAGACAGTCTGTTAGTCTTTACATTGTTTCTATGGTATACATTATTCTAAGTTGAATGTGATGAGAGAGAAATCATATTCTTTTTTTTTTAGGTTTTTTTTTGCAAGGCAAATGGGGTTAAGTGGCTTGCCCAAGGCCACACAGCTAGGTAATTATTAAGTGTCTGAGACCGGATTTGAACCCAGATAATCCTGACTCCAGGGCCGGTGCTTTATCCACTGCGCCACCCTGCACCCAAGAGAAATCATATTCTTAAGGAAGAATAATCAAGTATAAGGGATGGCAAAATTATATAATAAGATAGTGGGGTTTTTTTTCTAAATTAAAGGTAATAGTTTTTGGTTTTTGTTCAAACTCCACAATCTGTTCTCTGGAAACAGATGGTATTCTCCATCACAGATACCCCAAAATTGTGCTTCATTGTTGCACTGATGGAAAGAGCAAGTCCATTAAGGTTGATCATCACCCTCATGTTGCTGTATGTTTGACTTTTCATGAGCCCAATTGGGCTTTTATTTGCAAAGATACTGGAGAGGTTTGCTATGTCTTTCTCCAGTTTATTTTACAGATGAGGGAAAAAAAGAATCTTTTTTTGTTTTTGCAATATGGGAAATATGGAAATATATTCTGCACTATTTCGCATGAATAACTGATATATTGTTAGCTTTCTCAATGAATAGAGGAGGAGATAAAGTGAGGTAGAGAATTTGAATCTCAAAATTTGAAAAAAAAAAGTTATAAATAAATATAAATTAGGAAAAATGAAGTCTGTGTAACCCCTTGATGGTTTTTTAAAAGATAACCTTTAAAGAGATCATCTGAGTGTTTTTAAAAAGAGTTGATCTTATAGCTAGTGAAGTACCCACAGCCAGACATCTCTTAGCAAAGACAAAAAGAGTACAGGTGTGTGACTCAAATTATACAACTTATGCTCATTCAATTGCCCATTCTTGCATACTTTATATCTGGGTTTTGGAGCAGAACAAGTACATGTCTATAGACTCCCATATCCACTATTATTCTGTCTGCTCCTTGGTCATCCATCTTGAATGAAGTATCAAGGATTTGGGTAGGGGTATTGACAGGAAGGAAGGAAAAAAACAAGAAAGGAAGGGAGGAAGGAAGAAGGAAGGAAGGAAGGAAGGAAGGAAGGAAGGAAGGAAGGAAGGGGAGGGAGGGAAGGAGAGAAGGCAGGCAAAGAGAAGAAGCAGTGGTAATAGAGAGTGCTCAAGCTCAAGATTGAAGAGGAACCTTAAAGGCTAATAATGGCAGCATGGTTCCTTTCTGGAACTATCTGCTGAGTCTACTCACAATACACCACATGCTCAAGGCAAGGTCTCTGAGGCCTCTTCCAACCATTTTTGTGATGGTAAATACTTAATAACTTGCTCCCTAGAAAAAGAATTATGTACCTATGATACAATTTTAAGTTGAATCCATATATCTTCTAGGTAGCTGCCCAACTGAGTATCCCATTCTGTATCTCATATTATTCACTTAAGTGTAAATAGCTGTCACTAGCTGTATAGTATTCAAATCAATTGTGCTTATTATAAGGTGAAATATATATATATATACATATATATATTAAATTTTATTTATGTCAGTGGGGTTAAGTGATTTGCCCAAGGTCACACAGCTAGGCAATTATTGTCTGAGATCAAATTTGAACTCAGGTCCTCCTCACTTCAGGGCTGATGATCTATCCAGTGCGCCACCTAGCTGCTCCAGTAAAAAAAAATATTAAATGTATAAATATATAAATAAATGATTTTTGTGAATCTATTTTGTATCCTGCTATTTTATTCAAACTATTAATTATTTCCAATTAGTTTCTTTGGCAGTTCTTTAGGATTTTCAAAGTTAAGCCATCGTATCATCTGCAAATACTGTTTTATCCTTTCTTTGTGTTTATATCTTTAATTTTTTTCTTCTTTTATTGCTGTCATTTGTAAAACTCTGACAAACAATAGCAGGGGGGAAGGACATTCTTATTTTAACATTGTCATTTTTGAGAAAGTTTCTAATATTTCTCCCACATATATAATGCTAGATTTTTGGATTTAGATAGATACTTTTTTATCCGATTAAAAAAATAGATCCTTTCCTCCTTGTGATTCATAAGATTTTTATCACAAATGAGTATTTTTCTTTGTTGAAGATTTTCTGCTTTTGTTGATAGTCATGTAATTCTAAAGGTTTTTGTTTTAATATGACTCATATTAATCATTAATTATAATAATTGTTTTGTTATAGTATTTAATTACATTATTTAACACAGTCAATTATATTAATTAGCATATTAGTCAATTATATTCCTTTAATATGTTGAATAATTTTTGTACTCCTGGCATAAATCCAACTTGATTGTAGTAAATGATTTTCTGGCTAAATTATTCTAGTCTTTCTTGCTAGGATTTTATTTTAATTTTTTTGAATTGATATTCATTAATGTTTATAACAGATGGGTTTTTTCTTTGCTTTATTCTTTTCTGGTTTAGATATTAAGACTATATTTTCTAAAAAAAAGTTTAGTAAAATGTTTTCCTTTTTACATTTTTGAGAATAATTTATATAATGAAGGCATTAAATGTTCCTAAAATTTTTAATAGTATTCTCTTATAAATTTTTCTGGTCTAGGGTCCCCCCCCCTTTTGTAGTTCCTTTTTTAGGGTTAATGTGGTTTCTTTAAATATATTCTAAAGGAGAGGAACAGCAGTAATCAAGACACAACTAGACATTAAGAGGGCTGACAGGAGAGAAGAGGAAACACTGGTCACACTTAACCTTTCACTTTACATTCACTTTTGAGACTGAATAGGAATATCAACTGGTTTTACTCATTTACTCTCCATGAATTCTGAATTAGGAAAAGGAAGAAGCTGACCTTGATTGTGGACCCCCACATCAAAATAATGAGAAAATTCTTAGAAGCACTTTTGACTTTACCTTCCTATGCTTTCACGTGGCCATTTGTCTTAAGAATGTCTTGACAACAACTTGACAACAAGCATCCAGGGACCTTCTATGAGCCAAGGACTATTTACTAGATACTGGGTGTATAAAAGACAGGAATGGAGCAGTTCTTCCCTCGTGGAGCTTACCTTCGCCTGAGGAAAAACCATACAGATAAATAAATGCACAGAGATAAATCAGTGCAAAATTATAACCTGTCTTTAGCCATATTCACAGGTGGGGCAGAAAGAGGCATATAATTTTAATCAAATTCCTTAGTTCTGAGGTCTGCCATGACTTTTTTTTCAGTTAATAGTGTTTAATTTTTTCCCAATTACATGGAAAGATAGTTTTCAACATTTATTTTAGTAAGATTTGACTTCCAAATTTTTCTCCCCCCTCCCCACAAGATAGCAAGTCCTGCCATGACTTTTGATCCTTGAATGTGGCTTGTGGGGAAAATAAGACAGATATGCTTGAACAAGGAAGAGAATTCATATTGCCAAACTGTGGAAATGCCTGGCAAGGCTGGGGTGTTCAAAGGATATAACCTGGCATAGGGCATCCTTTCCCATTACTGCTGAGGGTGATGAAAATCTGTAGGTAATCCTGTGGTTGAGAACTGAAAACCACTGAGAACTTTGGCACAGTCAGAGAGGTGTTTTTACTCCTCTGAAAAGGAACTTAGCTGGAAGCTCATCTTCCTTGGCCAACTGTTGATTAAATTATCGGATGATTTCTTCTGGTTTCCCCGTCCCCACCTGCTTCTTTCCCAGCATAGGAAAAAATAGAGAGTCAGAAGAAAGATATATGCCGGGCTTGTAATTTTGTTACTGTGATTGTAACCCTTTCAATCTTGACACCATTCTAACAAATGTACGCACTCCATCTATATCTATACATATGTTTGCATATACACATATATCATACCTACAGTCATATGCAAACTTGTGCATACATGTGTGAGTGGGTGTATGTGAATACCACACCAAGAAAATTAAAACCTGACCAGTGTTATTTTTGAGGGTATCTGGGAAAACTAGGGACAGGGAAAGTTTCTTTTGTTCTTAAGGAGAAACCTTCCTTGTTGAGAGATAAGAGAGGAGAAGGATCAGAGAGGTTTGGGATTCTTTTAAATAGATGGGAAGGGTAAAGATGATCAGACTACCTTCTGGGGGGATGGGTAGAGGAAAGGGAGGGTGGAGGAAAAATTATAAAATTCAAAACCTCACAGAAAATGATAGTAGAAATTACTATTGTATATAATTGGAAAATAAATAAAATATTAATAAAAATAAATGGATGGGAAAGGTAGGATGGCAAAGTAGATTGCTAAGCCTGGAGTCAAGAGTTCAAATCTGACCTCAGATGTTTGACCTTGGGCAAGTCAAGTAACCCTGTTTGCCTCAGTTTCCTCATCTGTAAAATGAACTAGAGAAGGAAATGGCAAACCACTCCACTATCTTTGTTAAGAAAACCCCATGAAGAGATGGACCTGACTGGATAGATGGATAAGTGTTTCTTATCAGTTTAAGTTGGGGAAGGTCTCCTGATTTCCCCAAAGAAAAGAGGAAAAAGAGTATCTGTCATTATAGGTTCATAGCTTTAGTTCTAGAAGAGACATAAGAGGTTAGGCCTTTCTTGTCACTTTACAGAGGAGGATATTGAGGCCTGATTTGGCCATGATCCTAGTCCCCAGAATGTTGAGAACTGGAGACCCAAGTGAGGCAAAATCTAGGGAGTTTGTCATTGAAGGTACTGGGTGGGGGGGCTTCCTGTTCTTTCTTTAAAACCTGAGGTCATGAGGAATTAGAGTTGCAATTTGACCAAAGTTTACTGTGACTGGTCATTAGCACCTACCCAGGTAGATTAATCCTGAGTTTCCATCCCTCATTTAAACGTGCTTTGCTACAAATGCAAATTTATATTGACATGTATCAAATAGAGACACCATTTTTCTTTGGGGAAGAGCACTAACAATGAGGGGAAATTAAAAAAAAAAGATTTTTTATGGGATCTGACACTTGATCTGAGTCTTGAAGGAGACAAGAAATTCCAAGAAGCAGAGGTGAGAGGTGAAGAGGGAGAACATTCTGTACATGGGGGACAATAGCTTGGAGAGCTAGGAGATAGACTGTCCTATACAGGGAAATATAATATAAACCAGGGGGCTCAAATGTACTTTGTAAGAGGGGGAATAATGTATAATCCATCTAGAGTCTGGAGTCAGAAGTGCTTTAAAGGTCAATTAAAGGTTTAAAAAAATTCTGAATTTAGAACACCAAAGCTTCTTGATGGGGGGTGTAGTAAGGGGGGGGGGAGAGGAAGAAGAGGAGAGGGATGTGCCACACTCAGATTTATTCTTTAGAAATAACAATTTTACAGCCATATGGAAGACAGTTTGGAGAGCTGGAGGAACCAGATGCAGATACCCCGAGATGAAGAAGGAAGCTATTGCAACAGTCCAGATGGGATGTGAGGAAGGCCTGAATTAGGATAATAGAGAGAACCAGCTGATAAAAGAAGCAATGAAGAAGAAGTATGACTTCTGGATATTTCGATTACACTTTTCAGATCTTAATGTGCCCAAAGGATTGGAAGATCACTTAAGTCAGACACATTCTCTGGTCCAGTCCATTAGCCTTTCCCATGTGCATCTGGGTATATGGGAAGGGGATTGCCTGGTCAGCCTAGATGCTTGTAAATGTTGCATCAGCATAATTATCAGAGGCTCCTTTAATAACCCAAGACTGGAAGCTTATGGGGTGATTAACATAACAAAGTGGAACAAAATATTGACATTTTGTGTATCTGCTGCCTGATAATACTCCCCCAAAAGAGAGATCTACAATGCTAATAGAAATGTAATTGATGTAACTATGATTCTTACAACCAACTGGAAAAGCAAAATGCTTGCTTGTAAAATAGATAAGATTAAAAGGGGGTAGCATTAATTCTAAACATATCTGTGGAGCCAAACTCTAATAAGCAAGTAATTGTTTTAACTCATTTAGGCCCCACTGATATTTATTATGTTGTCTAATGCAGGCAAGCCTTCTTTGGCATAAATCAATAGAAGTTTTTTAAATTATTCCTTCTTACTCAGTTGTAGCACCTGTGGCCTGTTGAGGTGATAAAGCAGAAGGAGGTGGAAATGACATTTATCAACAGACTAATGCTGGGAGTCATTTCACATCATAAACAAAAGCATTCTGGTTATATACAAATGTAATTCTTATCATGCAGGACCTAGACTTTGAGAGAGAATGAAAGGAGCTCTGGCCTGAAAACCAGAAGAGCTGAGTTTAGATCCCAGCTCTATCCTTTGCTAGCTGTGCGATAGGGGAAGGAGAATGCCTGGTCAGCTTGAAATGATTTTTCCAGAAGATAAAATAGAAGATAGAAGATAGAAGATAAATCTTACCCTAAAGGGTAAGAATTTGTGTCAAAATAAGGGATAGAGAAGATCATAGAAGATAGAAGATAAATAGAACATAGAAGATAAATCACCTGATCTCATTGCTAAAATGGGGAATAATCATTCTTGCACTAGTTATCATAAAGAACACTTGTGAGACACAAATGAAATAATGTCTGAAAATGTAAACCTTTAATCATTATCTAATAATAAGACTTTATTATTATTTATTTATTGTTATTCAGTTGTTTCAATTGTGTTCTACTTTTCATGACCCCATTTGGGATTTTCTTGGCAAAGATGCTGTAATGGTTTACCACGTCCTTTTTCAATGCATATAACAGATAAGGAAAGCAAGGCAAGCAGGCTGAAGTGACTTGCCCAGGGACAAATGGCTAATAACTGTCTGAGATAAGATTTGAATTCAGGAAGATGTGTCTATCTCTATCCACAGAGCTGCACTATTATTTATAGAGTCATAGATTTAGGGCTGGAAGGGATCTTAAGCGATTAAGTTCAACTCTCTCCTTTTTCAGATGCAGAAAATGAGGCAGAGAGGTTAAGTGAGTTTCCTAAGATTTCATGGGTAATAAATGTCAGAGACAAGATTTGAACCCAGATCCTTTGATTACAGAAACATTGTATCTCACTGTTTCTATATTACCTATATAGAATTGCTTTGCATCATTTCATTTGTCCACATTTTTATGTACCCCAGGGCTATAGCATTCTGGCTAGACATGGTGGACCTTACCCTCATGGAGGACTTAGAGTTTATTATTAAATAAATATAGACTAAGAAAGGAAGTGGTCTGATCAAATAGTGTGAGAGATATCCAATGGACAATCCATTTCCTGAATTAATACTCTAGAGGATGGTTGAGCATCTTTGCTGGGTGGATTTCCAGGTTCCTTGAACCTTCTTATTTCTTCAGCTCATCTCCTGACCATCAGGATGCTGGTTCTCTTTTCTGATACCGGGAATCACATTCCTTGAAGCTGTTTCCTGCCCCAACTGCATGACTTGCAAGGAGACAAATAACTCCTAGACAGATCTGGCTGATAGGAGGGAAGAGAGAATCCTTGTTGAATTCATTCTATAAAAGAAATGTTAGAAAGAACTAGAAAAACTTAGGATGGAGAAGAGAAAACTGGGGGGGATGAGGGTGTGGGGAGACAGGATAGTTGTCCTCAAGTATCTGAAGATCTCAAACTTCATTACAAAACAAATAATCAACATGATTGAATTAAAATAGAGAAGTTAATAAGTAGAATGTATTATGTATATAATATAGAGAAGCAAATGAAGACAGCATAGTGTTTGATAAATTCAGAGACTCCAGCTATTAGGGTAAGGATACTCATTTTATGACAAAAACTTCTGGGAAAATAAAATAGCTAGCATCTATATAGTACTTTTAAGTTTTACAAAGAGCTTTACAAATATTATAGCATTTTATCCTCACAACAACCCTGGGAGATAGATGCTGTTATTATCCCCATTTTACAGATGGGGAAATGGAGCAATTAAGTGGCTTGTCCAGGGTCACACAACTAGTAAGTGACTGAATCTTTGAACTCAGGATTTCTTGACTCTAGATCCTGAGTTAAATCTGTCACCTAATTGTTCCTCAGCAGGAAAAATGGAAAGTATTTTGGCTGAAATTAGATTTCAACCAACTCATCCCAGCATATATTATGTTACCTTAGATGTCCCTCAGCAGGAAAACTGGAAAAGCAAAAATTAGGTTTGGACTAATATCTTTCACCATATACTAATATAATTTCCAAATGGATACATGATTTTAATATAAAAGATCTTATAAAGAAAATAAAGAATCAAGGAGAAAATTATCTTTTGCAAGGATCTCTGGATCCTAAAGGGTAAGAATTTATGTCAAAAATAAGGGATAGAGAAGATCATAGAAGATAAAATAAACCATTTTGATTGTGGAAAATTTTATTTTAGGTGTCTTTGGTTTTTTTTTTGCCAGGCAATGGAGTTAAGTGACTTGCCCAAGGCCACACAGCTAGGTAATTATATTATTAAGTGTCTGAGGTCGGATTTGAACTCATATACTCTTGACTCCAGGGCCGGTGCTCTATCCACTGTGCCACCTAGCTGCCCCAATTGTGGGAAAATTTAAAAAGCTTTTGTATAGATAAAACCAATGTAGTTAAAATTTTGAAGGGAAGTAGGAAACTGGAAAAACTATTTGTAGCTGGTTTCTCTGATGTGAAAGTCTCATTTCCAAGATATATAATGAACTGTTCATTTTTTTAAGAATATGAGTCATCTCCTAATGGATAAATGACCAAAGGATATGAATAGGCAATTCTCAAGTGAAGAAATCCAAGCTATCAATAACTAAATAAAAAAAATTATTCCAAATCATTTATAATTAAGGACATGCCAATTAAAAGAACTCTGAAGATCTATATATTTGTCAGTTTGGTAAGGATGGCAAAAATGGGAAATTGTTTACAGAGTTTTGGGAAAAAATGTTAATGTTGGGGCTGCAAACTGGTTCATCCATTCTGGAAAGTAATTTGGAACAATGGTCACAAAAATCACTAAATTATGCATATTCTCTGGCCTACCTATTCCACTGGTTGGCTTGTACACCAAAGAAATCAAAGGAAGATGGAAAGAATCCATATGTACAAAAAAATTATGTGCTCAGAAAAGCAAGAGAGGATTCATAATATAATATATTTATAAATTTTGATTTCAAGAAAGCCAATATAATAAATACTACACATTGTATTCAAAATTGTACTTTTCTTTGCTCCCTTGAAGGTTTTTTGTGTTCTCTGCTGTGTGCTGTTTACTTTATTTATTTGTTTATTTGTTTATCTGCTTACTTATTTTCTCCCACCTTCCCCCAGAATGGCTATAATTAGGCATGGGAATATAGTTATAGATATAGATATAGATATAGATATATAGATCTATCTATCTATCTATATATCAGTATACACACACACAGACACACACACACATTTATGCTTAAATGCATGTCAAGTGATTCATGACAAGCACATGAATTGGGTTTCAGTGAGGGGGGCTGTGCTAAGTCACCAGTCTCACTTTCTCCTCCAGAGCTACCTGGGTCTAGTGGCCAGATAAGAATCAGGACAACTAGAGATGCCAGGTAGTCAGGGTTAAGGGACTTGCCCAAGCTCACACAGCTAGAAAGTGGCAAACATCTGAGGCTGGATTTGAACTTTTGTCCTCCTCACTCCAATGTCAGTGCTCTATTCACTGTACCACCTAACTACCCCACTTAAATAAAAACTCATATAATAAATACACACACACACACACACACACACACACACACACACACACACACATATATATACCTATATAGAAAAATTTATATTCATATAATATACATACACACATAAATAGAAACATACACATACATATTTATAGATATATATTTGAATTGTATGTCTCTCTCATTTTTGTAATATTTCCTCAAAGCAACAACCCTTCCTCATTCCTCTACTTTACATCTACTCACTACCTTGCCTTTCCATTACTTAATCAGCTCTTCAAAGAATTCTTTCTTTACACACCCTTTTGTCCTCCCTTGCCATTTGTATATATATATATATATATATATATATTCTTCTATACCCACCCATTAATCTACTACCTCTATACACCCTCCTATCTTATTCCGTTATTGTCTAATTCATTATCCTTCCTATTCCCTTCTTATTTCTTTCTAAATTGAGAAGGCTTTTATAGCTGTCTATGTGTTGTTCCTTCTTGAATCCATTCCCAATGAGAGTAGGTTTCCAGAATTACGAGCTGTATCAATTCTTCTCATACCTCATTTGCATAAGATGGTAACTCTTTTAAAAAAAACTTTTCCTAGACCATTTTACTTTTAAGAATCCTACTCTACTTAGCTCTACCCCATTTTTCCTTCTAGTTACCAATTACTAATAATAATCTTGGAAGTATGGTTTACATTTCCATGTATAAATTCATCCTTATTGAACCTCTTTTAATTAGTCTTTGATGTTTACCTTATATTTCTCTTGTTCTTGTATTTCAAATTTTCTATTAAGTTCAGGTCTTTGCACAAAATCCTGGAAGTCTAACTGCTTATTGATGTTCATTTTTTTTTCATTCAGAATTATACTTAACTTTTCTGGGTACGATATTTTTGACTGCAACACATTCTTTTGCTCTTTGATAGGTAGTGTTCCAAGACCTGTGATATTTTAAAGTAGCCACTGCTTGGTCTTGTGTAATTCTAATTGTGATTCTTCCATATTAGAATTGTTTCTTTTTCTTGTTGTTCTTAAAATTTTCTCCTTAACCTAGGAGTTTTAGAATTTAGCTATGATATTCCAAGCAGTTTTCCTCTTAGGATCCCTTTCAGAGGCAGTTAGGCCTCTAACAGTGGATAGAGCACCAGCCCTGGAGTCAGGAAGATCTGAGTTCAAATCCAGCCTTAGACATTTAATAATTCCTTAGTTGGGTGACCGTGGGCAAGTCATTTAACCTCATTTCCTTGCAGAAAAAAAAGGATACCTTTCAAGTGGTGACTGGTAATTTTTTTCAATTTCTACTTTCTCTTCTTTTTCTAACACTTTTTCCTTTAATTTAAAAAACTTTTTCTTTAATTTTCTTGTATTATTATATCAATATTCTTTTTTGATTGTGGCTTTCAGGTAATCTGGTTATTCTTGTGTTTTCTCTTCTTGATCTGTTCTTCAAATCTATTGTTCTTTTTCTTGTGAAATGTTTCACTTTCTCTCTTTTTTTCCATTCTTTATATTTTGTTTTATTATTTCTTGATCTCATATAACTTTACAGACTTCCCCTTGCCTAATTCTAATTCTTTTTAAACAGGTAGCAATTTTACATTACTCTTTGGGATAGAAGCTTTTTTTTTGCTTCAGCATCTTCTTCTGAAGCCAAATCCCATAGTAACTATCTATGATTAGGTTCTTTCTCTTTTGCTTGCTTATTAAAAAATTTTGTAGCAGCTTTTCCTTATATTCACCCCTAGACCTGTGGTATAGGGTATAGTGTCTCTGACCTCAGAAACTTTGTCCTGGGCTCAATCTCTGTACTTCTTTCCCCCCTCCTTCAATACACTGTGATGGAAATGATCTTACTTCCTGACTTACTTACTAACCCTCCAGTGGTTAAAAACCTTCAGTTCTCCCCTCTGGCCTGAAATCAAGCCTGAGAACTCAGTTCTACTATAAATGTCCACAACCAGTAGTGTCCCTGAGCCATTGCCTCTTTACTCACTGGGCATGTGCTGGTTCTTTCCTGCCCAGAACTGCTTCTCACCTGCTCAGCTGGGCCTGGCATCCCTTCTCAGTAGAGTTTCCCCTCTCTTTCCCTGCTCAGACACGAATTCCCCACAGAAGTGAAAATTCCTGTGGCTGAGGTGGAGGCTACCTCCAAACCTGGCTGCCCATAGGGCTTGCCTCTTGCTATTTCTGGGAGTTAGCCTGGAGATGTTTGCTAGTCAGACAGACCTCTTCCAGGAATCTTTATCTGATGTTCTCCTCTGGTCCCAGAAGGAACATTGAGTCAGAAGCAACACTGTTCTACCACAACTTTTGTTTGTTCTTGTCATTCTTCACCCTGATGAGTTTTTTTGATTTGTTAGTGGAGGAAATCTAGAGAGCTTGGAATTCTCTGACCTACTCCATCATCTTCCTAGAATTCCCTCAAAAGATTTATCTAGTAGCTTTTTTTGTAATAGCAAAAGAAAACACAAAACTGGAAACTAAAGAGAGAATGGCTAAACAAATTATGTTGTATAAATGTAATGGAATATTGTAAGAAATAGACCCTGGAAGAGTTGCTACATTAGAGGGTAGCATCTCTTTCTACTCAAAAGTAAGTGAAAATAGTAATGTATTTGAGGGACGCTTGAGTTTGCTCAAACAACCATTGTTCTGATGTTGCAGCAAAGTATCCTTTTTTGGTCTCAGTATTATTTTTGGCTAAAATCATATTTATTGTTAGTTTGCTAAGTTATAACCATTGAGGGGCAGCTAGGTGGTACAGTGGATAGAGCAGCAGCCCTGGAGTCAGGAGGACTTGAATTCAAATCTAGCCTCAAACATGTAATAATTACCTAGCTGTATGACCTTGGGCAAGTCACTTAACCCCATTGCCTTGCAAAAAAAAGTTATAACCTTCGAGGGGAAAGAAGCTAGGGGAGAGGGAGAAAGTGTGTGTGTGTGGGGGTGGTGAGGAAGGAAAATAGTGAAATGACCCAATGCAAAAGTATATGTCAAGGGCAATACAAACTGAGCCTTTGTTCTGTTTTACTCTTAAGGGAGTTGTCTCTAAGCACCTTTTTCAAATGTTTATTATCTGGCATCTTCATTGGATTCGCCTTCTTCGTTTTGTAAATTGATCAATAGGAGGCTTATTAAATAAGGGAATTTCTAATCATTTGTTACAGAAATATGTTGAAAAGTTATATAAAATCTTTGTCATTTCCCCATTTTGATCAAATTGAAATCATAACATCAATTTGTAGATAAATAAAAATGGTGTGGAGAGGTGAAGTGGCCTCAGCATTAATAGTATTGTGACTGATCTCTAAAGAGAAGAACCAGGAGGGCCAAATGTCTAGGTGCCTGATGTTTCTATCAGGAGGCCAAGATGAAAGATATCATGCAAAATTAAAATCTACTTCCCAACTTTTCTTTCTGCCTTATCTTTCCCCCAGAATTATCCACAAAACAGTCTTATAATCCTCCATTTTCATAGCATTATTGAATGATGAATATTGAGTGAGATCTCTATGGCAATGCCAAGCTATGTAATCATAGCTTACATTTTTAAGGCATCTTGAGCATTTTTCTTTTAACAATCCAGTGATGTAGGAAGTGCAAAATTTATCATTATTTTCTAAATGAGGAAATTGAGGTAAAATGACTTGTCCGTGGTCATGCCACTAGTATCAAGCCTTCAAACACAAATCTATTGAGTTCAAGTTAGTGCTTTTTCTAATAAACTGTATGACTAAACTCAACAAGCCTGTTCTTTGATCCTGTGTTATTTATCTTCATTTTATTGACTTGTTACTTTGCCCCTGGACCCTGATTGAGCCTAAGCCCTCTCCAATGCTGTTTTCTATCTTGCAATAAGATTATTTACTAATGTAGCCCAGTCCCCTCATTCGTGAGTCTGTGAAAGCTATGTGACTCAAGTTATGCTTTTGATCAAGACCTATTTGAAAATCACACAATCATGAGCTTCTACTGATGTTTATCTTTTCCTATCCCATTCAAAGGACACATTTAAAGAACATATTTACACTTGATGAAAAAATCCCTTGCATACTCACACTCTTCTACAAGTTGCTATAATACAGGTGACTATCACACATGATCAGGAAGCATACATAGCCAAGAGCAACCGAGTTCCTGCCAGGGACATGTGTGTTCAACCCTTGGCAATTAGAGGTAAGGCTCAGCTCTGTCTCACCTGCACTCTTCCACCCCATAACCCCCTCATTTTCCTGATGCTCAGAAGTCATTTGTTGGCCTGGAGATACCTTAGGACTGCATTCCAAATAGAGTTGCTATATCCATTGCTAGATAATACTAGGGTACTTTGCTGTCTATCCTTTCCATTGCATTGATATCTGCTAATGTTTGAGCTAAGCAACACCCTGCTGGGCCTGTTTTGAATTGTTTTTCTCCAGAGAGGAAGGGGATCTTTCAGTTCTTTAGATCATAATTCCAAAAGCTATCAGTTCTTTTATGATTCAGATTTATAACCATAGACAGACAGTCAGCTCACCAGAAAAGTCCTTAAACATTCTATCTTTTAGTTACTTCTCTCATTTCTCACTTTCCACTCTTTGAATTCATTCTATTCTTTGAAGTAGAAGGTGAAAACTCCTACAGCTCCCATCATGCTTCTGACTGCTTCATGCATATTACAGAGCTTCCACTAAATATGATTTTAGAGGTGGGTGAAGCTGATGAACTTTGAACCTGTAGCTCTACAAATTAGCAACTCTTGACCCAATGCTAAGCAAGATAAACTCAAAACATGAGCAGGACCAGAAGAACATCATATACCTTAACTACAATATGGGGTGATGATCAACCATGATGGACTTGCTCATTCCATCAGTGTAATAATCAGGGACAATTTTAGGGGATTTGTGATGGAGAAAATCATCTGTATACAGAGAAGAAATTTTGGTGTTTAAAGAAGAAGATCAAAGCTTATTATCTTCAATTTTTAAAAGTTATCTTAAAGCATTATATAATTTTGCTATCTCTAATATTTTCTATCTTCCTTTTGGATCTTATTCTTTTCTCACAACACATTCAATTTTAATCTATGCTTATCATGGATGAAAAGGTGAAGGCTATATATCAGATGACTTCTGTTGGGGGGGAGGGAAGGGAAGGAGGGAGAAAAAAATTGTAAAACTCAAAATCTTGCAAAAAAATTGGTAGAAATCACCATTGTATGTAATTGTAAAATAAATAAAATATTTATAAAATAAAAAAAGGTAAACTCAAGAGACTATGACCTTCCTCTCATGTAGTAAGGAGTCAACCTAAAGACAAAGGGCACTTGGTGATCCTGGCAGGTTGGGGCAGAGTTGGTTTGGGTAGGGCAACTGTCAGGAATGCTACTGCCAAGGATTTTCATGATAGTTGTAACCTCTAGCTTCAGAGTTTGGTTGAAAACCTTTCTCATACCCTCAGATTAAGGACTCTGCCTCTTTTTATTCTGCTTCATGATGATTTTCTTAGCTTGCTCCATTTTGCTGTTTAATGCTACCCATTCAACAAATGACAATCCAATGAATATTTATTTAGGACTCTGGGAAGACAAACATCATTTTGAACGATTGAAAGTGAAACTGAGACAGAGCTCTGAGTCAAAGCACTTTATTAAAGAAACCTGGTTCGTTTTAAGTGGACCCTAGACCTTTCTCATGGCCTGAGATATTCCTGCCTTCAAGTGCATTATTTTTATAAGGCTTAACACTAAATTTATTACCTGAACATTCTAAAGAAGCTATACAAAGTACCGAATCCTATTGGTGAAAATATAACACATAAGCTAAAAATGGCATGTGAGCAGGGTCATAGATTGGCTGAAGTGAGGAAGATCTCCGTTAATTAGGAGGTCACAAGATGGATGAGCTCCTTGAAATGGGCAAGAGGAGATGGTATGAGCTATACATATACTCCAAGAACATACTGGGTGAGGGGGGGCTTTCCACACTATGCCACCCATGGTTTGGTCATAGAACATGAGCAAAACAAAATAGAGATATCTGTGTCAGCATTCTTGCAGCCATCCTAGTAAACTCCATAGCTCATAAACAAGTAGTGAACATTACATTGAAATAAGAGGATTATTATAGGGTCATTTTATTAGAACCTTTATTCCTAGGTGATTTATACAGAATATGGATTAATACATTGCTTATTCTTATACCTATTATTAAATGACTGACTAAAATGTATTACTAGATGAATATAGCAAAATAATTGCTAACAATAATCATCCCTTATAGAATAATATTGAACTGGCTAATATTAATTAGAATTTGAGTAGGGGTCTGAAATGAATCACTTCTCAGACCTTGAATATTGTTTTGGATGATGGGGAAAGGTAGAGAAGAAAAATGAAGCAATCCTTATCATCAAAGAGTTTATATTCAGATGGGAAAATAATACATATGTAACTAAGTATAAGTCCAGAGGCAGGTAGGTGGCACAGTGGATAGAGGGCTGGGCTTGGAGTCAGGAAGACCTGAGTTCAAATTTGACCTCAGACACTTACCAGTTAAGTGACCTTTACCTTTACTTCAGTACAACATCCATAAAAATGACCTGGAGAAGGAAATGACAAATCACTACAGCATCATTGCCACAAAAAGCCCAAATAGGGTCATGAAGAGTCAGACATGACTGAAAAGACTGGATAACAACAAAAAGCTAAGTATAATACAAGACTGGGGGTAATGGGAGAAAGAAGTTGCAGGGAGGAAGAGACCACTGAAGTGTAGAGTTCAGGAAAGGTCCCAAGAAGGGGTGGCATCAAGGATAAGACTTTAAGGATTAGAAATATTTGAATAAAGGGAAGTAAAAAGGAAACATATTTTTGATCTAGGTGATGGTCTGTGCAAAACAGACAAGGAAGGTCATGCAGACTTAAGGGAACAGCAAATAGAACAAAGGAATTGAAATGATTGTAGGAAAATCATGTGAAAAATGGTAGAAAAGATGGAGCTAGATGGTAGAAAGCCCTAAAGGCACATCAGGAAATTTGTATTTTTACCTGTTGGCAATAAGCAACCACTGTATAAAGAGCGATGTGATATAATCATCCCTGTGCATTAGGAAAATTATTTTGGCAGCTAGGGATTAGAAGTGGCATTTTAGAGGGAAACAGATGGAAGCAAGGAGACTAGTTAGGAAGCTATTAGAACATTATGACTAAGAAGGGATGAAAGCTTGAATTTACAGAATGGTGGTAGGAACAGAGAGAAGAGGGGATGGCAATACCCATGGTGCTGAACCCTTCTTGTTCCATTACACAGGAGTAAGAGGCTTGGATGTGTTGCAATCTGTACTAAAGATCTGAGTTCCTATATAAATGATATCAGTGATTCTTCAAAGTGGATGGATCTTATCTTAAAATTTAAAATACTTTCCTTACAACCTTCTGAGAAAAGTAGTGTGAGTCTTATTATCCACATTTTATAATGAGGAAGCTGAGACTCAGAAGGATTAAGTGACTTGCCTAGAGTTGCACAACTGATAAATATAAGATCCAGTATTCAATAAATCAATAAACCTTTATTAAGTGCCTACTATGCACCGGATACTGTGCAAACAAAGGTCCTTCCTAAATCTAGATCCTCTTTCATTGCACTATACAACTGACACTCACATTTGTCCCAGTATTTTATATCTGGGAGCCAGGCCTGAGTCATAGGCTCATAGATTTAGAACTGGAAGGGACATCAGAGGTCATCTAGTTCGATCTCCTCATTTTATATCTAAGAAGGTCAAGTAACTGGTCCAAGGTCATATATTTTTTTATTTATCAGAAGAGGTATTTGAACCCTCTCAAGCAAGAGCCAGTGCTCTTTCCATTGTGCCATGTTGTTTCTGGGGTTCAACTTATTAAGTCCTTCAAGCATGTTTGCCCTAAAGTAGAGTGAGTTTAAGTTGGTTTCTTTCTTTGGTCAGAACTTCAGTTTTACTGCATTTAATATTTTAGGGAAATTATAGAATAATATATTTCTTTGTTAGAGACAGGTTCCTGGCCCAAAACAAACCATTAGTCAGTTGTGGTGAGAGCGGTCTTCTTTCCTAATGGAGTCATGTGTATGAATCTTTGGCCTTTCCAGTCTTCCAAATTAGGTCAATGAGACTGACGTTTGCTTCCTCAGACCCTGAGAAGACATTAATAGGTACTGAAACCTGAATTTTCACCAACAATACTCCTCATCTGAAGGATGTCTATGCTCCCCCTATTTCTGGATGGAATTGAAAGGTCAACTCAGTAAAAAAAATTAAATTTATTCAAACTGCATGGTTGTCAGTGAAAAAAAATCAAGTCTAATCAATTTGACTTAATGACCTGACTTGTCAGGCCAGTGGAAATCATGAAAGTGAAACCACTATTTACTGAGGGCCTTGAGCACAAACTGCCCTGTATATCCAACTGAAAGCTTTATATGTATTCATCTTATCTGCCTAAGAGATAAGTGCCTCAAAGAGGCACTGTTTTCTTGTCAGAAATTTATTCAGGAATTATATGCTAATGGAGTTTCAGAAATAGTAAAGAAGAATCTAAAAATGTAAGGAACTGGGAGATTGGTATTTTTTTTCACCTGGTCCTGGGTGTTCCCAGATGGGGTAGTTTTCCTTTCCCTCAGCTCTTCTTGGTGCAATCACAGTCAATTCACACTTGGATTTCTCATTTCCTTCAGTATACTTAACCAATTCTTGCTATGTTAAAGTCACAAAATTTCAAAACTGTAAGGGACCATGGAGGTCAATAATGAGATAGGTCATTGGCTTATTGTAACTTGACCTTGTCAGATCCCATCAGGAATATTGTATTCAGTCCTAAGTATCATATTTTAGGAAGGGCACTGGCAAACTGGAGCATGAACTGGAGATGATAGATACCATGTGAGGATCAATTGGAGATAGTTTGCTTGAAGCCGAGTAGGTCTTAGGAGGGATGTGACTGCTGAATTCAAGTATTTGATGAGCTTTCTTGCTGTGGAAGGTTTAAACTTTTTCTGTTTGGCCCCAGAGAACAGAAGTAGGAGAAATAAAGGGAAGTTGCAGAGAGAGCGTTTAGCTAGATATAAAGAAAACATGCTAAAAAATTAAGTGTCTAAAAGTGAAATGAGTTATTTAGAATGGCAGTGAGATAATGAGATAGAAGAAGGCTGATGGCAGGGAGCATCTGACCTCATCTGATTCTGAGTTCAAAGAATTGAAAATTCCTTTCTTTTCCTTTTCTTCAAAATAATGATGCTCAGCAAGCTATCCAAGTTAATATGGGGATGTTTGCAGGGAGAGGTTATTGGATTATAAATTCCTAGCTAGAAGAGACCTTTGAAAGAATTTAATGCAAACCTTTCATTTGATAGAAAATTATATTTACATATATTAATATATAATTATATATTTAAACATTATATATATTATGTTCTTCATTTATACATCTGTTGTATGTATATACATGATAAATGAAGGACAGTTTGGGGTATAGTGGGAGACACCTGGGAGGGAGGGATCAAGAAAAACCTCATTTAAGTGGTATGAACTGAAACTTGAAGGAGGCCAGGGACTGACTCCAAATGGCTGAGCAAAGGAAAGAATGCATTCCAGGCAAGAAGGATAACACTTGTACAAAATCATGGAGACAGGAAATAGAAGGTCGTATATGATGGACATCAAAGTCAGTTGATTGGTTCAGTGAATTTTAGAAGGGGAGTAGGCTAGTGTCAGTAAAGGACTCTAAATGACCAAGAATTTTATTTATTTTTTACTTTTTACAAACTTTCATTTTTAAAAATAGGCATTTATTTTCTTTCCTTCCCACATCCCTCTCTTTGGAAAAACAAACAAATCTTTGTAATAAATGTGCATAGTTGAATAAAACAAATTCCTACATTAGCCCAAAATTGTGTGTCTTATTCTGCATCTTGAGCTGAAATATCATTATAATTCTGGTTCCTTATCTGCAATTGTGACTGGTCCTTATGCTGATCAGAGTTCTTAAAGTCTTTCAAAGTTGTTAGCCTCTGCAAAGTTCTTAATCTATTTCTAGTTCTGATTATTTCACTCTTCATCAGTTCATACAAGTTTTCCAAGTTTTCTTGGAAATCATTATCCCTCAATTATTTCTTAAGGCAAAATAATATTTTTAATACTTACATATACCATAATTTGTTTAGCCTTTCCCCAGTTGATTAGCACCTCCTTGGTTTCCAGTTTTTTGTCACTATGGATAAGAGCTGGCAAATTTTGATACACACAGATTTTTTTTTCTTCTTTCTTTTATCTCTTTGGGGTTAAAGTCTTGTAGTAGAACTAAAGGGTATGCACAATTTAGTAACTTTTTGTGTAACTTCAAAATTTCTTTCCAGAATTTCTGAACCAATTCACAATTCCAAATGTGCATCAATTCATTTCAAAAAGACTTTATATCTGATCCTAAAGGCAACAGATTCCTTCTGAAGTTATCATGCCATGATCATATCTATGCTTTAGAAATATCACTTTAGCATCTGTACTGCGGGATGAACAAAGCAGATTAGAGTCTGGGAGAAACATTAGGAGACTATTACAATAGTCCAGGCAATAGGTGCTAAGGGGCTGAACCAAACTGTATATGAAGTGGATAGATGTGAAGTGTTGTAGGGTAGACTTGACTAAGTGAGCACCTTAGCAGATATAGTGGTGATGATCTCAACAGAAATAGAGGAGTCCATGTCTAGCTCCCTTGGATGTTCTCCAAAGGATTCTGCTACGTTAAGAAATAGGGTGGAATAAGTAAGTAAATGGAATGACATCTAGCTTTCTTTTGAACATATTGAGTTTGAGATTATTATTGTTTGAGTCGTTTAGTTGCATCTAACTCCTTGAGACCCCCATCCCCATTTAGGATTTTCTTGGCAAGACACTGGAGCGATTTGTCATTTCCTTTTCCAGCTAATTTTATACATGAGGAACTTAGGCCAACAGGGTTAAGTGATTTATCCAGGATTACAGATAGTGAATGTCTAAGGCCAGACTTGAACTCATGAGTATGTCTTCCTGAGTCCAAGCCCAGCGCTATATCCATTGTACCACCTAGTTGTTTGAGATGTCTACATGCAAATGGAAATGCCAAATGGCAGTTGTAATATGGGTCTGAACCTCAAGAGAGGCAGCTGGTGTTTGAATTGGCCATCAGACTTCCAGGAAGCAGTTTTCAATGCAAAATTAGAATCTGGAGTAAAGCTGAGGTCTGATTCTATTGATTTAGAAGTCATCTATGTAGGCATGGCATGTAGATATCACTTGGCATCAGAGCATCTAGGCTCAAATCCTGTTCCTGTCACAACTTCTTGGGGTCTCAAATTCCTCAGTCTTAAAAATAAATTGGTTGGGCTAGATGGTCTCTAAGTTCCATTTTAATTAAAAAAAATCTATGATCCTGGGGCAGCTCAATGGCACAGTGGATAGAGCACCAGCCCTGGAGTCAGGAGGACCTGAGTTCAAATTTGACCTCAGACACATAATTCTTACTTAGCAAGTGACCTTAGGCAAGTCACTTAACCCCATTGCCTTGCAAAAAAAAATCTATGATACTGTGATCTAATAAGATGTTAATTGAACCCTCAGAAATAGATGAGATCTACAAGGAAGTGTATGTAGTAAGAGAACAAAGCCTAGGACCATTCTTCATGGGGAAGACATGGATGTAGATCTAGCAAAGGACACTAAAAATCAACCAACAGGGAGAAAGGAAAATTTATTATTTATTATATTTATTTATGTAAAATATCTTAATATTTTTATACATAATTTAAAATTTTAGGTTTTATAATTCTTGTATTAATACACATATAATTTGTATATTTATATTTATTTTATAATTATATATTATAATTTAATTTTGGTTGTTTATTATATATTTTATTTATGTTTATTATATATTGTTTATTATTTTTTATATTGCTGTGTTTTACAGATATTATATCATTTGATTTATACAACCCTGGAGATAGTTGCTATTATTATCTCCATTTTATAGTTGAAGAAACTGAGGCAAACAGTAATTAAGTGACTTTCTCAAGGTCGCATAGCTAGTAATAAGTGTCTGAAACTGGATTTGAACTCCATTGATTAGCACAATGCTTTTCACATGGTAGGTGTTTAATAAATGTTTATGAATTGCTTGTTGATTGAGGCCATCTTGATTCTAGGTCCATTCTCTGTACCATTGGAGTTATCTTCATTAACAGTTTTTCTTTCAGAAAGAGCAGGTATAAGCAATAGTCAGGCTAAGTTCAGTCTTGTGACATTGCACTGTGCATACCATGTTTAAAATTTAGCTTCTTTTATATTTCCTCCAGTTGTGCTTAATCATAGTAAGTTATAAAATTATATTTTTTTCCTACATTTTTTTCCAAAATAATTTAAAGTAAATTATTTAAACACTTTCCCAATTTTTTTTCTGAAAATTTCCCATTCATTTTCCCTCATATTTTTCCATTAGAGCACTGTCAAACATTTTTAGATTAAATTTTTCTTAAAGACTGGCTTTGGATTACATCAAAATACAAATGGTTGGAAGGGATCAACTTCCAAAAGAAGCCTGGATGTTTGCAAACCGGGCAGACCGTTACTTACTCCAGCATGATTTTCCAGGCTTTGCCAACGGATGCTGTTTATCTTTCAGAATAGCTTTCCCCAAACTGTCCTCCCTCACTGCCATGGTGCTTTTTCCTCCCTTCTTGGAAAATTCAAGTTCATTCTATCTTGGATGGTGAATAGAAAAACAGCACTTATGGAGAGTCATAAACTAGTGGTATTAAAACTGATGACATGTCAGGTGGAGCTGTTTATCACCGCATTCTGTTGATTAATATCTGTCAGCCAGAGCTGAGATGGGTATTGCAGCCTGGCCCTGGCCTAACAAAGGTGTCCAATCACAAATAGAAAGACAAAGGAAGCAGCTTGTGCTTATCTAATGGGGAGACCTCGAAGCAACCTTTCAGTTCAGGGTAGGAGAAACCTATCACCAGGTGAAGGAGCTGTGCAATTAATGTCTCTCCCTCCCAAGTCTGCTTCAGGAAGCAGCCTGGCCCTGAATATTCCATGCACTGACTTTGTAACCCTGAGATTTAACATCTTAGATCTGCAAAACAGGGACAGGTTAGATCTCTAAAGTGTTACATGGCTTTACTGTTCTTTGATCCTTGAGCATCCACAAGGATAAAAAAGATATTTCCATGCCCCATCAATAACAAACCAAGATGGGCATGAGTGAAATGACCCTTCTCTTACTTGCAAGGAGAAATAGAAGTTACTGAATGTAAATGTGGGGCCCAAAGCTATGGAAAAAAAAATCTCTTAAATCTGAACCCACTCTTTCCAGAGACTGAGGAGATTATGCCTCTGAGTTATTGAGGAGAAATGCTTATACTTTTTTTTTTGGTTATATCTTGGAAGTAAATATCCTTTTGTAAAAATTAAATGAATTAGCTGGCTAAAAAGAAGTAAGGTGCTAGTCATTGGTGGCAAATAGTGGAAGGAACCCAGGGTGGCGGTTTGAACAAAAACATTAGAGAACCTCAGGGTTACCCCTAGGATCCTAAGGGGAAGAAGCAGATCTGATTTGGATGGTGAGCCAAGATAACTCACTATAGTAATATCTTTGAAATAAGTGTATAATTTCTCTCTGCACTATAGAGTTGACTTTGAAATATACTTCTTTGATTATATAAATTCTGGTATATTTTTAAAAAATCATTTCCATATATTATCTTGGCACAGTCTTTTTTTTTAATAAATCATGGTCTCTGCCTAAAAAGGGAGAGACAAGTACTAACAGTGGTCATAGAAATAAGCAGTTTCCCTTTAAAATATGTTTTGGGGTTTTTTTTTTAGTTTTTTCTTTTTTGCAAGGCTATGGGGTTAAGTGGCTTGCCCAAGGCCACACACCTAGATAATTATTATTTCTTTTTTTTTTTTTTATTGCAAGGCAATGAGGTTAAGTGACTTGCTGAAGGCCACACAGCTAGGTAATTATTAAATGTCTGAGGCCAGATTTGAACTCAGGTACTCCTGACTCCAGGGCCGGTGCACTATCCACTGCACCACCTAGCTGCTGCTAAAATATGCTTTTAGTGATGTCTTTATTTCCCTTATATTTTCCAATATATATATCTCACCTCCTTCCTCTCATAGAGTCATTTTTATAACAGAGGAAAAGAGCTATGCAGAACTAATACATTGAAAAAAAAATCTAACATTGTTGGTAGTGCTCCATACTCAGAAGTCTTCTCTATAAAGAAGGGAGGTGGTTCTTTCTCATATTGCTTCACTGAGGCCAAATTTGGTCATAATAATTTCACATTATTATTCAGTTTCAGATTTACACATGGTTGAATCTATAAGTTTGAAGGTTACCTTGGTGGTCATCTAGTCCATTCTCCTTCTTACTGTGGGAATCTCCATGATATTGATGATAAAATTCTAACATTCAATATGAAAGGTGGATCTAGCCATAGTGTTCTCATGAAAAAATGAATAGTCACGGAAAGCAATATGAACTAAATATTGAAACCTACCCCCCCCCAGTTTCCAACCTTGGGTTATAATCCTCTTTTACTGTCAAAAATTATCCAACTTTTTCAATTTGGTGAACTGATTAAAATTATAGGACTAGAGTTAGAAGGGACTCCAGAAGATATAAAGTTTAGCTCTCTCCCTTATTTTACAAATGAGGAAACTGAGGTCCAGGAAACTTGATAGATGTACTTTAAAATGTAAGCTCTTAGCAAGTAGAGATTATTTCAGTTCTCTATATTTGTATATTTATAATATATATATATATATATAATATAAATATATTTATATATTTATATCTCCCTGGTACCTGGCACATAAGTAGGCTCTTTTTTTAAGGGTTTTTTTTTTGCAAGGCAATGGGGTTAAGTGGCTTGCCAAAGGTCACACAGCTAGGTAATTATTAAGTGTCTGAGGCCGGATTTGAGGGCTGGTGCTCTATCCACTGAGCCACCTAGCCACCCCAATAAGTAGGCTCTTAATAAATACGGGTTGATTGACTGATTGATAATCTAAAGTCATGTGAATAGTAGCCTTCAGAGGCAGGATGTAAACTTAGATTCTCTGACTCCAGAGGCAGTGAATGCTCTTTGCCTCATTTTTGCTACTGTTCAGTAACTTTCAGTCAGGTCCAATTCTTAGTGACCACATTTGAGGTTTTCTTGGCAATGATATTGGAGTGATTTCTCATTTCTTTTTCCAGCTCATTTTAAAGAAAAGGAAATTGAAACAAACAGGGTTAAGTGACTTGTCCATGAAAATGAAATTTCAGGGTTAAATGACAGTTAAATAGTGAGTGTCAGAGGCTGGAATCAAACTCATGTCTTTCTGATTCCAGAACTAACCCTCTATCCTCTGTTTTACCACATGAAATAGAGAATTAATGAAGATATGTCTATTGTTTCAGTGAGTGCATGTACTTTGGCAAAATAAATTAACCTTTTTTTTATTTTTAATTTTTCTTCTATTATACTTGTGTACATATCATATCCCTACCACTAAAATGTCAGCTTCTTGAGGGCAGGGATTATTTCATTTTTGTCTTCATAGTGCTAGCTAGCACATAGCACAATCTCTTATAATAAATGCTTAGTCTAAATTGAATTTCATTCTATAGCCATAGTCTGTATGGCTTCCTGCCATCTTGCAAATACCTGTCATTAATATTTCCTGTTATATGTATATACAATACATATATAAGAAAGTTTATATATGTATAAGCATATATCTATATCACTATATTTTTGGTATCTCACCTATGATTTCAATGGTCAGTTCATAAAAATAGAAGTCATGAGGAAGGTGCAAACCTGCATTGGAAAAGAGATTCCTCACCAAGAAGTTCCTTATTCCTAGGAAATCAAGATTCAGCTCCTATCCCTATCTCTAGCTTTATCTACATATATATATATATATATATATATATATACACACACACACACACACATATATATGTGTGTGTGTGTTGAATTGAAATATGTCTAAATTATTATAATTATCTGCTGGAACTATCTTATTTAAACTTAATACTCATTCCCCAATTGTCAATCATTAGCATCTCATAGTAACTTTGGATATATATATATATATATATATATATATATATATATATACTTAATAAATGTTTGATGAATTGAATTGTTCTAAGCCCTCACTCAAGGCCCCAGGACTAATACTTTACACTTTATCAGTGTACCATACTTGTAGATTGAAATCCAGTTGCTTCTTGTAGTCCACTTTCTAGAAGACCTTGAGCCTCTTGCTGCTTCTCTACCACCTTTATTTACCCAGTTTTCATAGGCAGTTTCAGCATCAGGTTTGCACTGAGTTTCCCCTCACCCATCTCTTCCTTGCCAAGTGGGGACTCAAATGTCTCAGAGAAAGGCCAGGATTGTGGAGTAAAAATATTTATGTTTAAATATAAATGAGAAAACAGGCCTAAAGTAGAATTGAGAGTAGTTGTCATTCCAAGAGAAACAATTAGAGAACAAAAATGCTCACATAATATTAGCCCCTATTAATATATCATTTTACTGGGGGCTTGCTTAATAGTGACTTTGTAATGTAGAGAGCAGATATTATGATCTATCTTTTTTTTAACTGACAAGGAAACTAGGTTCAGAGAGGTTGTGACCTGGTCAAGGACATATAGTATCAGAGTCCACCCTCAAATCCAGTTTTTCTGACTTGAGTACAATATATGTTTGCCATTACATTACATAGCTTTGCCAGCATAAAATATTGAATGGAGTGTTTGTCTCACAATATTAAAAGTTTTATATATTATTAATTCCAAAAAGTTTGTACTAATAATATACATAGGAAAAGTCAAGTGGATAAAGACTACCTAGTGTCATGTCCACAGCACAGTAAATAAATAAATAGAGAAAGAGGAAGAGGAAGAGAAAGAGAGAGAGAGAGTGAGAGAGAGAGAGAGAGAGAGAGAGAAGACAAACAAAAAGAAAGAAAGAAGGAAATAAAGGAAGGAAAGATTAAAGGAAGGAACAGAGAAAGGAAGGTAGGGAGGGTGGAAAAGTAAAAAAGAAGGAATGAAAGAAGAAAAAAATGAAAGAAAGAAAGGAAAGAAAGATGAAAGGAAAGAATGAAGGAAGGAAAGAGAGAGGGGGAGGAAGAGAGGGAGAAAGGAAAAAAGAGGAAAAAGAGAAGGAAAGAAGAAAGAAAAAGAAAGAACAGAAAAAGGATGATAAAGAAGGATAGAAAGCTAAGTAGACAATTCATTTACTAAGTCTTACAAAGCGCCAGGCACTTTTTAAGTGCCAGCAAATCTCTCTCCTCAGGTAACTTATATTCTAATGAGGAAGACAATATTTAAAGGCTTGCTGAAAAGGGAGGGCAAGGTGTCCCTTGTGGCATGATACCTAGGAAGTGATGTGGAGGTATAGGTCTGGGCAAGATAAGGCAAAAGCTTGCCAATCAAAGTTAGGAGACCCAGGAGGGGGGAGGCTGAGGTTCCTGTGGGAAGGGAGAGGAGGATGATATATATATCTTGGACAGAAACTTCAGGTGGATAATGGACTGGGCTGAGAATTGAGTAGGAGAAAAAGAATGTGTTGAATTGCATTTGGGAAATTGTCCAGCACTTTGAATAACCTAAGGCTTTTCCTGAAACAAAAGTCTACATTTTTAATAATAACTAGGACTGATATTGTATCTTAAGGTTTATAAAGTACTCTACACATATCATCTCAATAACCCTGAAGGTAGGTGCTATGATTATTCTCCCATTTTATATTTTAGGAAACAGACAGACAGCAATTTGAACAGAGCTAGTAAACTGTCTGAGACCCTATTTGAACTCAGATCTTCCTGACTCCAAGTTCAGTGATCTATCCCTTGAATCATCTGTTTGCCATGGATCATAGAGTATTATCATCTTAGAAGAACCCAAATGGTAGGGAATCCATAGGTAACAAATAGTAGCTGCGTAGTGGAAATAAATAGGTTGCTGTGTACTAGAACTGTGTAAGAGAAGCTAGATAAAGGCTATCATACAAGAGACATAGGTCTGAAATATATGCATGGGTCAGACATTTAGAGAAAAGGAAAAGACAACAGCTGGATAGCCAGTTTATTTCACTGATATTTATGTAATGTCAGAAGATTTAGGGTGGAGGCTAATGCCAAGGGCCATTTGGATATTTATAATTTTATTTGCCTACTATATTTGTTCAAACGTTTAACTAATTCACCCTTAAAAAGCTCCTAGCTTTATTGAATTTCAAGTCCTGGCTGCAGATGTTGTGGCAAGGTGAGACTAGCTGGTCAGAAGTTCCTCACCCTGATTTAGGGGAAGATCAAAAGTATATTGGGGATCCCTGTGGAAGATTTATAGGAAGGTCCAGAGAATTGAACAGAATGTGAAGTCCTGATGGGTTTTCAGTCTGCACCATTGGAGGTGCATCAGTGTGGATGTACATCTATCGAACTACTGAAGAATAGATACTGTTATGCTTTATTGTTCTCATTCTTTCATGTCTTTTAGACTAGAAATTACTTGAAACTCTACTGTCAGGCTATTGAAGTTCAGAAGGGAAGAAATCAGTATAGATAGTAATTAAGGGGGGGGTGGAAAATTTTATGCATAAAGTTTTTAATTTGTTTGATTTGGGAATATAATCAGTTAAAAAAATGAACACCCACCATAATTCTATATAGAAGCTGTGTCTACACTAACAAAGTTTTAGAAAATGGTCTGTTGCGATAGTCTGTAAGAGTACCCTTATCAGGGGGCAGCTAGGTGGTGCAGTGGATAGAGCACCAGCCCTGGAGTCAGGAAGACCTGAGTTCAAATATGACTTCAGACACTTATGTAGCTATGTGATCCTGGGCAAGTCACTTAACCCCACTGCCTTACTAAAAAAAAGAGAGAGATTACTAGATCACCCATGTAGTAAGTATCTGAAATCCTCCTAATTCCAAGACCAAGTGCTTTCTCTATGCCTCACATTCAGTTGTCTTTAAACTGGCAATAATAATACTTCCCCCTCCCCCACAGAGTGGTGAAATTCAGATGAGATTGTGAAGGTGAAAGGCTTTGAAAACCATAAATTCAAATTCAAACTGCTAATCTATCACTCAAAATTTTCAGTTTTGTACTTGGAGGTAGTCTTAGATTTCTAACACAGAATAGTAGCTCATGACTTTCCATTAGATTCCATTTGAATGGAGGGTAAACCTGAAGGACAGAGCTATTTCTCCATCTATAAAAGAATACTAGTAGATTTGGATAAATTGTAGGCACAACCTCCAATATGTATAACTTCCATGAATAAATCCCAGCATCCAGTGGTTTGAGTGAATTGAAATGCCATAGTTCTGAGCATATCATAATAGCTCTGAATTTTCCAAAGTCATCTGAGTCTAATTAGTTTAGTTTGTTAAAATTCTACTCTAATGAGGTCAGTGGGGTCATTGTTTCGATTTCCATGGATGCTAATTAACTCCTCTCTTTTTCAGGACCATGACCTTTCTTGGTCACAAGTTATGGAGCAGTGAGGTTGAGAGAGCAGGCAGAAGTGCAGATAAATGGAATAACATAGCTTTCAGCCTTGGCTTGGAGGCAGGAGCTGTCCTCAAGGATAATGAAGGATTAGACTTTGTTTATCTATTTGACTCTAGGGGTAAGAATGAGGAGACATGGTTAGAAGTTAGAAATGAACAAATTTAGACTTAATGCCAAGAAAAAACTTCTCAACTATTGCTGAAGTGTAAAAGTAGATAGCCATAGGAGGTGGCTCCCCATCTTTGAGGTCTTTAAGCAAAAGCAGGATGTTTATATGTTGAATATGCTATCCAAGGAATTCTTTTTCAGTCATGGCTAGGATTGTATAGCTACTAAGTTTTCTTACAATGCCTTAATTCTGCCTGTATGATTTTTACTCCTGAAGAAAGCACTCCTACAGTAAGAATTTTATGAGTTAGAAACTCTGCTATGTGCTGGAGATACAAAGACAAAAACGAACTAGTCTGGGGCAACTAGGTGGCAAAGTGGATAGAGTATTGGCTTTGGAGTCAGGAGGACCTGAGTTAAAATCCAACCTGAGACACTTAATAATTACCTAACTGTGTGGCCTTGGGCAAGTCACTAAACCTCTGCCTTGCAAAAAACAAACAAACAAAAAATAAACAAAGTCCCTGTCTTCAAGGAGATTGTATTCTGTTGGAAATAATTGAAAGTGAATGTTCATGGCTCTGGAATCAGAGAATCTCAGTTTAAGTTTTATCTCTGATAGTACAACATCAAGGACATGTATGGTCAAAGGAATGGCCTCATTCTCCTCAACTATAAAATGAGGGACCTAGGCTAGAAGCTTTTGAAGTGTCTTCTGGCTTAAAAACCAGTACACTGGAAGAGCTAAAAAGGCAGAGATTTGAATTTGCAAATTGTGCGATCTTAGGTCATTGACTTGACTTCTCAGCCTCAGGTTCCTGTAAAATGAGGGAATTATAAAATGAGGGTATTGGATTAGATGATCTCTGATATTCTTTCTAATTCTGGTAATCTATGAAATGCCTTCTCTATAAAGAGTGACATCATTAATTAAGGATAATAATTAATCAGCAAGAGTTCTCTGTGTATACAAACAACTCCCTAGAAATATTAGGCTCAATTAACTCTTGCAATCCACTAAGGCAATTAATTCACTAAATGGTCATTTGCTAAATGGTCCCCAAGTGATCTGAGAGAATAGATGAAGCTTTCAGTGGTGCCTAACTTATTCTCAGAAGAGTACATATGCACCGAGAACATCTGGCTCAGTTATTCTTCACTTTTTGACCTAGTGGCTATTGGCCATCTTGATAGGCTTAACTGAAAGTTGTGAGGGCTGTTGTGGGTCTACTCTGAATTAGAATTAACTGGGATGGGGTCCCCGAGTTCAAGAAGACTCTCTTTATGTGGGCACCAACTTACAGGGAAAGACTGCCCCACTCATTTTCCCTCTCTATTTCCCTTCCTTGCACCTTATTCTTGCCCACTGCCACTCCCCTCACCTTCCCCACTAACAGTCTCCCTATCTAGAAGAGAACACCTCTCCTCCTCCATGAATTCCCATGGAACTTATGTTTTCTCCTATTGCATTTTTATGCACTATCTGGTATTAGAATGATTTGGATACATGTAAGAGAGACTGGAGTGACAACAATGAATACCAACCCTTATACCTTTATTCTTACATCTATAAAAGGCATCTTGTAAAAGAACACACATACACAAAAGCAGGTAGGTGGTGCAGTGGATAGAACACCGGCCCTGGAGTCAGGAAGACCTGAATTCAAATCCGGCCTCAGACATAGCTGTGTGACCTTGGGAAAATCACTTCCATTGCCTTACCAAAAAAAAAAAAACCCAAACAAACAAAAAGAGCAAAAAAATGATACCATAGAGTAGAAACTGAAAAGTATATTAGAACAATCCTCTCTTCCTACAGATAAAATGACTAGGGCCTAAAGAGGTTAGGTGGCTTATCCAGGGTTACATAAGAAGTAAATGGCAGAATAAGGATCTGAATTCAGATCTTTTGACCATCAATCCATTTCTCTCTCCTCTGCAGCATGTTGCTTTTCCTTATTAAGGAAGAGGAAAGCTAAGTATGTTCTTTATGCACCCAAGGTTTGTGGGCAATGAATTTCATAGGATTAAAAGAAGGAAAGATATTTCTAATAGTTTAAAATTATTCAGGGAGGAAATCAACAAGAGAAAAAAGTTCTCAAAAATGACATCATGCATTATCCAAACAAAATTTTTGATAGGGGAAAAGGCAAAAGGAAATGTTAATGAATTTTTAAAGGTGTATATAGACATCACAACCTTTTCTTGCGGCATGGACACAAAGTATGCTAAGGTCAATCTGTCCTGGTAGGGAAAGTCAATTGTTAAATTTTAATTTAATTTAATTTAATTTAAAAATCATCAAATATTACAAATCAGAACTTGATGTAATATTTTGTTGATTTCTAGACAAGAAAATATTAAAATAAGGCAGATTGAATTTAAAAGTGTGTTATGTACACATTTTTTCAATTGATCTGATTATTAAACAATTATCAATATACTCCTATAAAGATCCCTTTGGATTCTGGAAAAGTCGACAGACCCCCTCTCAGGCTAATGTTTATAAATGCATAAAGTAAAGTCCATAAGATTACAAAGGAAATTAATTGTGTTGAAATACAGTTATCAGAGTTGGGTTTTTTTTTGAAGCCCAAATTCATTGACCCCAAGTTAAAAACTGATGTAGTAGAAAGGTAGCAATAGAAAATGAAAACAAAAAAAGTAGCCAGGTCCTATTGGAGTAACATAAAGCTAGGACTCATTAAGAGTTGAAGCTGAATTTTTTTTCAAAAAAGAGTTTTCAAAAAGCGAGATGCTTTTAGGGTTGGACAGGATGATGCTAACAAGTGATAATGAGAAGTATTAAATAACTCGGCTCTTCATTTGCTTCTATTTCCTCTTCTAAGGAGAATGATCATTGTATTGGGAAGGATAGAACAAAAATGGATAATGGGACTGAAGTGAAGATAGGCAGACTCTCAACAGGTTAAGGTTATAATCCTTTACAAACAACATTCTGGTTTTTTAAAGAACTGATAGGTATGATTGTCTGTTGTCAGTAGAGAGACCTAGGGGGAAAGGGGATGTATTAAAGGACAGAAGAATGATAAATAGTTGCTAGATTGTATAAACCTTGTAAACTATGGTGAGCTTGACTTCAATTTCTGGAAAAATTCATTATTAAAGGGATGATTTATGGTCATTTTGAAAGGAAAACGGTGATCATTAAAAAAAGCAACATGGTTTTATAAAGAACAAAGCATTCTAATTTAACTGATTTTTTAACAAGGATTTATTTATT
This sequence comes from Macrotis lagotis, assembly GCF_037893015.1. Taxonomy (NCBI): domain Eukaryota; kingdom Metazoa; phylum Chordata; class Mammalia; order Peramelemorphia; family Peramelidae; genus Macrotis; species Macrotis lagotis. The sequence goes on along the minus strand of NC_133664.1, from coordinate 87,085,658 downwards.
TAATTTTAAAAGGATTGGATGAATAACTTTGGTATACATGCAGCATTGTGCAGTAAAAAATGATGCCCATAAGAAAATTTGGGAAGGCTGTGTGAATTGCCATAGAGTGAGATGAGCAGGTCCAGAAGAAAGGTATACATGATTACAAAAATGCAAATTCAAAGACCACTATTAAGAAATCTTGCTCATAAGTATTAAAAATGGAATATATGGGCAAACATCAGGGCAGAATGTTATGTATATTATCAAACTCAGTCATGGTTTGAGTTTTACTTAACTATTTGTCTTGTTCGAAGGGAGTGTTCCATTGAGAAAAGCTGGTATATCCAGAAATGACTGTGAAGAAAACAGTAAAAATATCAATAAAACTTATTTTGAAAAATAGAACAAAGCAAATAGAGTTGTCTAAAAATGAAAGCATTTGTTTGATGGGCCCATGCTCCTCTGATCACAGATTCACTGTAGTATTGTAGAAAGGTATTATCTCCTCTTTCCTACTACAGTGTAAGTTCCCCAAGGGAAACAATGATGTTTTATTCTTCTTAGTGTTTTCACTACCTGGCAAACTTAGAAGTTGTTAAATAAAAATAGAAACCAACCTGTGATTTTATTCGTTTAGAACTCTTTTTAAGAGAGCATTATCTCTGCAATTTATAGTCTTAGAGATTTGCCTAGGGTATTGAGAGTTTAAATGACTTTTCTATGATCTTAGAGCTAGCCTAAGTCACATGTAGGACTTGAACCTAGATTTTCCTGACTCTCAGACCAGTTAGTCAATCAATAAGCATTTAATAAATGCTTAATATGTATCAGGATAGGGCTAATGAGATGGTAGTAGATAGTGTATCTGCCCTAGAGTCAGAAAGACTTGAGTTCAAATCTTGCCTCAGTCATTTACTAGCTTTGAGACCCTTGGCAAGTCACTTAACCCTGACAGTTAAACTCTAAGGGAAAGCATTAACAATTGATGGAGCAGGTACAATGAGACCAGCACGGTCTATTCCAGAAGGTAGGGTTTGAACTATCTGGAAGAATGTCAAGCAAGTGAGGCCTTGGAGGTGAGGCAAGATTAAGGAGGGAGTTCTCTCTAAGCACAGGGAGCCACTAATGAAAAGGCATAGTCAGGAGATGGAGTCTCACGTGGGAGTCACCGGACTGTAGAATATTTGGAGTAAGTAGGAGATCGACAAGATAGGAAAGGGACAAAGTTTGTAAAGTGTTATAAATGCAGATGCAGCATTTTATATTTGATCCTGGAGATGAGAGATTGACTGGAGTTTAACTGAAAATCAGAAATTGGCAGCTGAGTGGAGGATGGATTGATGTGTAGAAGGATTCAAGGCAAGTGGATCAAGTGGAATGCTGTTGTCACAGTCCAGGTAAGAGGGGATGAGGGTCTGAACTGTGTTGGTGGTTGTTTGAAAGGAGAGAAGAAGAGATGTATGAGAGATACCATGAAGGTAAAAAGACCTTGGTTGAGAGATTGGAAATATAAAGTGAATGTAAGGGAGAAGTCAAAGATAACCCTGACACCCAGTTAGAGTGTCTGGGGGATCAGAAGGATACTGGCACCTATCTACAATAATAGGAATGTTCAGAAGAAAAAAGGCATCGGGGGTGAGGGCAAAGACAATGAGTTCTCGTTTGAACATGTTAAGTTTAACGTGTCTACTGGACTGTCCCATTATGTCCATAGGATATCCAGTCCTGTTTGAGATGTCTAAAAGCTGGTGATGCTAGCCTGGTGCTGAGGAAAAATGGAAGGGAGTGATATATATAGAACTTATATAGAATATATAGAATTATCATAGCGATGATAATTGAACCCATGAAAGTGATGAGATAAATGAGTAGGATAGACTAGAGCAAAAGTATTTCATCTGCTGTATCATAATAAACCCCTTTGGTGGTCTGGGGAAGCTTAAGGACCTTGTCTCCAAATAATTTTTTTTAAATGCATAAAATAAAGTACAAATGATTATAAAGGAAACCAGTTATATTAAAATCATTATCAAAATATTCAATATTAAAATTTTAAAGGGCCCTAGATTATGTGAACTCCTGTTAGAAAGAGAGAAAAGAGAAAGGGGAGAGAAGAGAAATAGGAGAGAGAGAGAGAGAGAGAGAGAGAGAGAGAGAGAGAGAGAGAGAGAGAGAGAGAAGTCCAAGGCAGAGTTTTGTTTTTTTCCTTCTCTTTCTTTTCCTTTTTCTTTTTTTAGGTTTTTGCAAGGCAATGGGGTTAAGTGGCTTGCCCAAGTCCACACAGCCAGGTAATTATTAAGTGTCTGAGGCCAAATTTGAACTCAGGTACTCCTGAATCCAGGGCCAGTGCTCTATCCACTGTGCCACCTAGCTGCCCCTGCTTTGTTTTTTTTTTAGAAAAGTTTTATTTATTTTGAGTTTTACAATGTTTCCTCCAATTTTGCTTCCCTCCCCCCACCCCACCCCCACAGAAGGCAGTTTGTTAGTCTTTATATAATTCCCATAGTATGCACTGATCTAAGTTGAATGTAATGAGAGAGAAATCATATCCTTAAGGAAGAAACATACAGTATGAGATAAAGCAGAATTACCTAATAAGACAATTTAAAAAAAATTAAATTAAAGGTCCATAGAAAGTCTTTGGTCTTTGTTCAAACTCCACAATTCTTTCTCAGGATACAGATGTCATTCTTCATCACAGATATCCCCAAATTGTGCCTGATTGTTGCCCTGTTGGTATGAACAAGTCCATTAAGGTTGATCATCACTCCCATGCTGCTAGACTAGAGAGGAGAGAGTATCTAAGAGAAGAGAGTGATTGAAATTGTAAAAGGTTGAAGAATATCAAGAAGAATTAGAACTTAGAAAATGTCATCAGATTTGGAAATTAAGAAAGCATCAGCAACTTTGAAGAGAGTAAAGGTCAGAACCTAGATAGAAGAGAGTTTAGAAGTAAGTCAGAGGACTTGGAGGATGTGGTGGCACTGAGTATAGGTAACTTTCTCAAATAGTTTGGCAACAAAAGGGAGGAAATGAGGATGATTGCAAGTGCTGAATCATGTATGTGGATTTTTTAAGAGTGAAGGCCAGGGGACAGGAAGACATTAAAGAGAGGAAAGACTGGGAATTATAGTAGGCTGTTGTTATTAATGTTTAGTCATTTTTAATACTGTCTGACTTTTTTGTGACCCCCTTTTGGGGTTTTTTGGGAAAGATACTGGAAGGGTTTGCCATTTCAGCTCATTTCACCAGGTCCACAGTTAGTGTCTTCTTGATTCTAACTACTATGCCACCTATCATTGAGGAAAAACCTGGGGAAAATGGTGGGATGAGATGGGATTAAAGATGCATGTAGCATATATGCATTGGCAAGGAGAAGGATCACCTTTTCATATGAGACTTGAAGGAGGAATAATGATTTCATGTTTTTCAAGCACTGGGAGATGATCAACAATAGGAAAAAGGGCAAGGGATTCAAGTACAGAGGAAAGTGTTGAGTTGAACTAATTCACCAAATGATTAAGATGTGGAAGGGAGAAGAGTGTAACCCTTACAGGGATGGTGGTTTAAGCAAAGAACTGAGGCATACAGAAAATAGTAGTCATCATGAGAATGCAAAATAGGGATATGAAGGTGGTAAGGAAAAGATGGATTGATAAAAGATATGATCAGATAGAGAAGTTTCAAAATTATTGAGCACAGTAGTAGAATAATTGTGGGGAATGGTATGATTAAGGGTATGATGATCTTTGTGAGTAGCTGAGGTGGAATGAATGGAGGAGGACATGGAAATCAGTGGGGATATTGTGGAACTGAGAAGCAAGGACATTGGAGGGAGTATCTATATCTATTCATCTATCTATCTGTCTGTCTGTCTGTCTATCTGTCTATTTGAGGACAGAAATTGGAGTCATGAGAAAGATTATAATCCAGGCAATGAATCTGATGAATTCACCTTCTTCATGGATTTTGATGTAATCAGTAAAATGGATTCATTTTGGAATCACCTTTCCTTTACTTGAACCCCCCCAAAATGAAAATTCCACAACTTCAAATAAACAAACAAATAAAAACACCTCCAAGACTTTGCAATCTAGCATAAAATACATGGTCACCACTTTGAGGTACCATTTAAGTAATCTGAAAAACTCAATACTTTCATAAGTCTTTCTGAACATTTTCTTCCATTCACTTATTATATTTCCTAACACCTCAAAGTGGAAAAAAGGGGACCCCATGAAATTAAGAAACTTCATGATATTGTGGAAACAATATGGGAGGCAAGAGAATTTGGTTCAGTACCTGGTCTCATTTTTGTTAGTCCTGTGACCCTGAGCAAATCACTTAAATTCCCTAACTCTTAGTTTTCTCCTACCTAAAATGCTGCTCAAGAAACTTGAGATTCCCTACCTTCTAGACCTGGTAAAAATAAAGCATTTTGTAGAGTAGAATGTGTTGTGAAAATTTGAGTTGCTATTATTAAAATTATATTTACTTATATTTTTATTATTATTATTATTACACTTATGCTAATATTATTTTTACTTTCTCATTTATTCTGTTTTCATAGTCTAAGTTACTGGTGAGTTGATGCAATTATCCCTAATAAAAATATCAAACACCTTGCTATTGGGACAAAAATTTTGATGAGGAGACTTTTGTAGGTTAGTTATCAGTAAAAAAACGACATATGTGCTTACTGGGTGCTTTCTTTTTGATGCACTATTGGAAGCATCATGGAAGAAAAAATGAACTCAGAATTCTCAATTTCAGATACCTTATTCTTCCCCAAAAGATATTCCTTTCCTCTGAGATTAGCAGAGATAGTCAAAAGCAGATAAGGTGCAAAATTACCTTTCTGTTGATCTATACACAGTTGTTCTCTTCTGGGAGCCTTATTACAGCTGTCCCACCACCACATTAAAAGATGCTTCCAATTTAATTCAATGCAATGAATTGCAATAATGCATTGCAATGAATTCAATGATTGTCCCTTGGTGAAATAACCCCAAACCTTGGATCCAAGGTTGTTTACCTCCTCAGGGACACCAGTAAGTTTACTTGAACAATGGCAACCCTCCAGAGTGTTAGCCTGGCCTGAAGTCTAGTTCCAGAACAATCAACTCTAAGTTGTTTAAGAAGGCTGTGTACATTAAAATAACCATAAATCACAGTAATGAATCCAATAGCACTGAGAGAATTGATTACACTTCTAAGACAAGGGGCTGTTGCTTCAGATTTGATGCATGCGCGTTCTGGCGACATAAAACCCAGCATGTAGATTTTGAATTACCAACTACTCTGCTATTCTCCTTCCCTGGTAAATAGAAGACATTCCCAATTTTTAAAAAAAGACAAACACTGAAATGTTTTATTATAATAAACTTTTCTGGGGCCAATAGTTCAAAAAGGAGAATTTATAAACATATCATTTCAACTCTTGGAAGGATTTCAGCATAATTTGCTCAAGGCACAGTAAGTGAGGTGATCTCTGCAGTTTGCACACAGTAATAAAGAGAGGAAAATGTCTATTTGTCTCTGCACATGAACCCACAGCATCTGAAAAATGCTTCAGACCCTCCAAACCAAATATTCCTGTCTCGTGGGCCAGGAAGGAATCATAGGAGCATGAGAATGTCCTTAGCGTTAACAAAATAAATGGGACAATCCAAACGCCAAATTCAAATGGATGGACATGTGCACTCCAAGCTAGCCAAGGGCAGTTGTCTTTCTGAAAACCTTTCACTTGGAAGTGAAAATGCTGATGCATTTAACCTCAGCCTCATTTGATTTCCATTTGCAAATGAACAGAAATGATTTTTTCCATTTACCTCCAGTGATTAACTGTCTATGATCAACGTCTTACAAACAAATGAGAATGGCCCAGTTTCTAACTTCATAAACGGAATCTTAAAAAATAACAAACCAAAACCCCCCAACCTTTAGGTTTCTAGGTCGTGTGGTAACAAGCAACTTTAGAAGTTGTTTTGCTTCATGTCTAAGATCCTGACAGAGTCTTAGGGTGTATCCTACTTGAACCCCAGTCTTGCCTTGGATGTTGTAAATGGAACACAGTCTCATCACCCCAGAGGCAATGACCAGTAAATTTAAGGACTAGAGTTTCCTGATGGGTGATTATTGATCTATTATCAGTAAGTTAATGGAATTCTTTGGCCACATTCTTCCTAGATCCCAGAAGTCATTGATTGGATGTGATCAGATCACTATGTTGTCCTTCATTTGCCATGAGGATCATAGCATCAGGAAGTGATGCCATGATTTTCAGGTGAATTGGATTTAAGTGAACTGTAATGAGGCACCAAGTTCACTTTCTCTCCTTTGAAGCCATCTGGGTTCAATGACAAGATACAGATCAGGATGACTGGATATGGCCCTGGATGCAGTGGCAGACCTTGGCCTTCTTAAATTAAAATCTTTCTTCTGTCTCAATTTAATTGAAGAGATATCCAGTCATGATTTTTTTTTAGTTTTTTGCAAGGCAAATGGGGTTAAGTGGCTTGCCTAAGGCCATACAGCTAGGTAATTATTAAGTGTCTGAGGCTGGATTTGAACTCAGGTACTCCTGACTCCAGGGCCGGTGCTCTATCCACTGTGCCACCTAGCCCCCCGCCCCCAATTCATGATTAAGGCTACGTAAGAAATGAGGCAAAAAAAATAGCCTCTTTTACCTAGCTCAAAAAACAAAATCTGAGAGGAGAAGGGCCTCAGAATTTCTGGTCAAAATAGAAAAAAATTACTATTTACATTGACTCTGAGGCATCAGATTCCAAGTGATGACCAAGTTGGGTTTTGCCTGGGACCTATTGCTGGCTAATCCTCTTTGATTGATCCTCTCTTTATACAGAATGATCTGCGTTTAAGTTCTTAAGAAATAAATCCAGCCAAGATACTTGCAAAGTTTCAATAATCAAAATTTATATTCCTTTGGGCAGAGTACCCATATGAGTGTTGTTTATCCTTTGTTCTCAAAGAGGCCCATGCTATCAGGGTCATGATGCTCTGACACACAAGTAAATTGAATTTAAATGAGGAGAATTTAAGTGTGGAGAGAGGAAGAGGAGGAAGGGATGAGAGAGGGAGAGGAGGAAGGGAGAAATTAAAGGGAGAGAGGGTAGGGTTAGTTAAAAGTTCCAACACTACATCCTATTCTACTTCCACCTTCAAAGGAAACATTTCAGAAATAACAGTCATCTCTCTCTCTTTTCTCATTGAAAAACACAGAGATCTATAGTTGTTCTTATAAGGCAGAATCTGAATGACTGGAATTTATACCTGTGGAGAGAAAAAAAATAGATGGTTGACAGAAGCCTTAATAAGTTTGTCCTCCCTTGCCTTTTGTATTTTCTCCACACAGACCAAAGTCATAAAAGTCACTTAATCTCAACAAAATGAATAACTTGTTCATCCAGAGACTAATTCTGATTAAAGTGAATAATGGAGGTTAGCACAGTGTTTTATGGAACCTTTGAAGTTTCCGAGAGCTCTCTATAAATATCCCTTGTTTCCTAAGCACGCACTTCAGTCAGTCAACAAGTATTTATTAACAGATTACTATGTGACAAGCACTATGTTGAGGATGAAGGATACAAAAAGAGGCAAGAACTCAGTCCCTGCTATCAAGGAGTCTGTAGTCTAATGATGGAGACTGTGTGCAAATAACTATATAGAGATAAGGTTAAAATACAGGGTAGATTATGAAAAAGGAGTTTTGTCTTTATAATATGTGCATATATATGCATATATTACAAGTATGTTACAATTTTTTTGGTGCCTCTATGAACAGAAGTGACTGGTAAAGTGAACCTTTCACATAAAAAGCCTCCTGATAATCAGAACAAATTAGCAACTGTAAAAGGTGAAAGTTGTCTTTAACACTCTGTCCAGGGGTAGGAAGATGGTACAGTGGATAGAGTTCAGGCCTTGGAGTCAGGAGGACCCAAATTCAAATTTGACCTCAGACACTTAATAATTAAGTGACTTTGGGCAAATCACTTAACTTCTTATCTTGCAAAAACTAAAAAAAAAAAAAAAAAGACTATGCCCAAAGGGTTTTAAAATTGTGTCTCTTTTGATCTAGCAATACCACTACTAAGTCTGTATCCCAAAGGGATAAAGGGAAAAGGAATCCACAAAATTATTTATAACAGCTTTTTTTGTGGTGGTAAAGAATTGGAAACTGAGAGGATGCCCATCAATTGAAGAATGACTGAACATATTGTGATAAATGGATGTGATGGAATACTATTGTTCTGTAATAAGGAAAGAGCAGGTGGATTTCAGAAAAACTTGGAAAAACTTAAGTGAACTGATACTGAGTGAAATGAGCAGAACTAGGAGAGCATTGTACATATTAACAGCAACATTGTCTGATAATCATCTTTGATAGACTTAGTTCTTCTCAACAGTAAAATGATCAAAGACAATTCTAAAATTCTTATAATAGAAAATGCTGTCCACATTCAGAGAAAGAATCATGGAGTCTGCATGCATACCAAAACACACTATTTTCACGTTTAAAAATTATTTTATGTTTTTTATTCTCATAGATTTTTCCCTTTTGTTCTGATTCTTCTTTTACAATATGACTAATATGGAAATATGTTTAACATGATTTTACACACACATATATATATGTATATATATGAAACATATCATTATTTGCTGTCATAATGAGGTGGTCGGGAAAAGAGGGAAGTAGAAAAATGTTGGAACCGAAACTCTTACAGAAATTGAATGTTGGGGAAGCTAGGTGTGCAGTGGATAAAGCACTGGCCCTGGAGTCAGGAGTATCTGAGTTCAAATCTGTCTCAGACACTTAATAATTACCTGGCTGTGTGACCTCGGGCAAGTCACTTAACCCCATTGCCTTGCAAAAAAAAATGTTAAAAACTATCAATATGTAACTATAAAAAATAAAAGAAAATAAAGAAAAATCTCAACAAATTTGAATGTAAAATTTTCAACTTATGAAAAAAAGACTTCCAAAAAGTCTTCCAAATCTCATCAAGATAAACCTCCAGATTGGAAAGGGGAGGATCTCCTCCCTCCCAAAATGTTTTTGAAGGTCTTTTAGCATAATTGATAAAGCACTAAGGTCTAGAATGAGGAGAGTTGCTTTCCTGAATTTATTGATAATGATCCCTCCACCCTGAATGAACATGACTCAAAACATCTGGGAACTCTTTTAATGGACAAGTGCCAAAACTCTCACCCACTAAAGACTTTTGATTGTGCCATTGTGTAACTATGTTCCCTGAAAAAGCCTCAGGTCCATTGAGCTCTTTCCTATGCATGATTGCAGGCCTAGATGAACCATAAACATGTGCTGTTAACCTAAATCTGTTTGTCTTTTATTAAAATCCAACTTTAAATTAACTTTTTCAAAATGGAAAATATTAGAGAGGAGAGAGTGAGGCAAAGAGAGAAGACCTGCTATAGAAGGTAGGGTTTCAGCTGAATCTTAGCCAGGGAACCCAGGAGTTGTTGAAGATGGAGAACATGAGGTAGGAGGGATGGATGAACAGTACAAGAACAGAGCCAGGATATGGAGTATTTTGTGGGAAGAACATCAGTATGTAAAGAGCTCCATAACCTCCTATCCTTTAGGATTTCTGGATTGGTTGTCTGTTTAGTCCCTAGATCTCTAATTCTCGCAAGAGTTTCCTATGAGGTTCATCCCATAATGACAGATAACAATCAGAACACATCAAAATTATCTACCAAGTGTTGAGGAACTGACACTGGAGAGAACATGGTCCAGGGAGAAAAGCATTGGATAGTATAGGCTTGTACCTATCAGATTGGCTAACATGATAGAAAAGGAAAATGACAAATACTAGAGGACACTAAGGCACTGTTGTTGGAGTTGGTGGAGTAGTTCAATCATTCTGGAGAACAATTTGGAACTGAGTGTATACCCTTTGACCCAGCAATACCACTATTAGGTCTGTGTACCAAAAAAATCAAAGAAAAGGGAAAAGGATCTACAATAATATTTACAGTAGCTCTTTTTGTGATGGCAAAGAATTGGAAACTGAGAGGATGACCATCAAATGGGAAATGTAGTATATGGTGATGGAATACTATTATGCTAAAAGAAATAAAGAAGGGGTTTGCTTCAGAAAAACCTGGGAAGATTTACATGAACTGATGCAAGGTAAAGTGAGCAGAATCAGGAGAACAGCAATATTGAAAGGATAATCAACTGTGAAAGACTTAGCTACTCTATTCTAGTATATCCAAAGAACCCATGATGAAAAAAATGCTTTCCTACTTCAGAGATAGAATGAATACAGATTGAAACATACTTAGAATTTTTTCTTTATATTTATTGTTTTATTTTGTGTGTGCTTTCTTTTGTAATATGGCTAATATGGACATATGTTTTGTAAAATCTCACATGTATAATCAAAACCATGTCTTCTCAGGGAAGGGGCAGAAGTTAGGAAGGAGGGAGACAATTTGGAGCTCAAAAATTTTTTTAAATGATTTAAAATTTTGTAATATGAAGATATTTAATGAAATATATTGAAATACTTTTTTTTGAAAAGAGAACACTGGATCTGGAATTAGAAGAACTGAGTTTGAGCTCAGTTCACTGACTCCTTGTGTGCTTTTGGAGAAGTTGTTTGATTCTTCTGGCTTTTGGTTCCCTTATCAGCAAAATGATAGCATTAGCCCAGAGAGATCAAAGAAAGAACAAAAGGGCCCCTATGCATGCAGCTCTTTTTGTGGTGGAAAAAGAATTGGTATCCGAGGGAATGCTCAGTATTAGGGGAATAGTTGAACAAGTTATGGTACTTGAATATAATGGAATACTTTTTTACTATAAGAAATGATGAAGGGAATGATTTCAGAGAAACCTGGAAAGACTTGATGAATTAATGCAGTCATGTGAACAGAACCAAGAGAACACTTTATACAATAACAATAATATTGTAAGGACAAATAGCTTTGAAAGACAAATTTGGCTCTTATCACTTTTCTCTAGGATTGCTGTAATAGCCCAAAACTGTCACTAGAAGAAAATGCACCTGTAATAAATTCAGTTGGAGGTGATGGAAGAGAGAGAAAAAGAGTTCCATAACAGCTTGCAGGATAGCTGAACCATGGGTGCAGTAGTGAGGCAGGACAAAGTATCATACAGAAACTTCCAGTGTATACTGTAAATTGGTTGGGTTGTGAGGGGAGAGGGAGTGGAGAGGAAGGACCCTGGGAAGCAGAAGCTAAAGTGACAGGATTCTGGGATTTACCACTGGGAATTCTGATTGCACTTGATGCCTTTGGAAGGGCAACTAGGGGGTGTAGTGGAGAGAAGTGGCCTTGGATTCAGGAGGATGGGAGTTTGAATACGGCCTCAGACACTTGACACTAATTGTGTGACCTTGGTCTCACATCCAGGGTCATCTCCAGTCATCCTGATCCATATCTGGCCACTGGCCCCAGATGGCTCTGAAGGGGAAAATGAAGCTGGTGACTTAGCACAGCACCCCTCACTTAAACCCAATTCATGTGCTTGTCATGGCATCACCTCCCTGATATCATGGTCTTCTTCGAAAATGAAGGACTAACATTATCATGCCTCTGGATGATTGTTAGGGCAGTTAGGTGGCTCAGTGGATAGATCATTGGGCCTGGAGTCAGGAAGGTGATTCTGGGCGAGTCATATAACCTCTGTTTGACTGTTTCTGTAACTATAAAATGGGCATCCTAATAATATCTTCCTCACAGGGCTATTGTGAGGATCAAATGAGACACTATTTCTAAAGTACTTAGTATAGTGCCCGAAATATAGAAGATTCTATGTAAATGCTAATTATTATTATTATTATCGTTGGTAATACATGCCTCATATCCAAGGCTATCTCCAGTCATACTGATCCATAGCTGGACACTGGATCCAGATGACTTTGCAAAAGAAAGTGAGGTTGGTGACTTAGCACAGCACCCCCTCACTCAAACCCAATTTACTTGCTTGTCATCAACTCTCTGATATCATGGTCTTCTTCAAGAATGAATGTTGAGGGGCGTCTAGGTGGCACAGTGGATAGAGCACCGGCCCTGGAGTCAGGAGTACCTGAGTTCAAATCTGGCCTCAGACACTTAATAATGACCTAGCTGTATGGCCTTGGGCAAGCCACTTAACCCCATTTGCCTTGCAAAAAAACTAAAAAAAAAAAAAAGAAGAATGAATGTTGAGGCAGCAAGGTAGCACACCAGCCCTGGAGTCAGGACAACCTGAGGTCCAATCTAGCCTCATACCCTTAATAATTACTTAGCTATATGGCCTTGGCCAAGCCACTTAACCCCATTGCTTTGCAACCCCCCCCCAAAAAAAAATAATTAATGTCAATATAGTAATCTGCTGTTTGAAAGATTCCAGCTTCTGGGATAAAAACACTCTCTTTGATAAAAACTGTTGGGAAAATTGAAAGTTAGTATGGCAGAAACTTGGATTAGACCATCATCTCATACCCTATACCAAGATAAGATAAAAAATGGGGACAGGATTTAGACATAAAAGATAATATCATAAGAAATCTAGGAGATCAAGAAATAATTTACTTGTCAGATCTATGGAAAGGAAAGCAGTTTATGTCCAAGGAAGAGATAAATAACTTTAATTACATTAAATAAAAAAGCTTTTGCACAAACAAAACCACTGTAACCAAGATCAAAACAAATGTAGTAAATTGGGAAACAATTTTTACAACTAGTATTTCTGACAAAGAACTCATTTCTAAAATATACAGAGAACTGAGTCAAATTTATAAAAAACAGACCATTCCCCAATTGACAAATAGTCAAAGGATATGCAGAGGCAATTTACAGATGAGGAAATCAAAGCGATCCATAATCATATGAAATTTTGCTCTAAATCATTACTAATTAGAGAAATGCAAATTAAAGCATCTCTGAGGTACCACCTCACAACTCTCAGACTGGCCAATATGACCAGAAAGGACAATGATCAATGTTGGAAGGGATGTGGGAAATCTGGGACATTAATGCATTGTTGGTGGAGCTGTGAACTCATTCAACCTTTCTGGAGAGCAATTTGGAATTACACCCAAAGGGCAACAAAAATGTGCATACCCTTTGATCCAGCAATATTACTACTGGGTCTATATCCTGAAGAGATCATGAAAAAGGGTAAAAACATTACTTGTATGAAAATATTCATAGCAACCCTGTTTGTGGTGGCAAAAAAATTGGAAAGTGAGTGTGTCCATCCATTGGGGAATGGCTGATCAAATTATGGTATATGTATGTTATGGAACACTATTAATTGTTCTATTAGAAACCAAGAGGGATGGGAATTCAGAGAAGCCTGAAGGGATTTGCATGATCTGATGCTGAGTGAGATGAGCAGAACCAGAAAAACACTGTACACCCTAACAGCAACATGGGATTAATGATCAACCTTAATGAACTTGCTCATTCCATCAGTGACAACTTTAGGAGATCTGTAATAGAAAATACCCTCTGTATCCAGAGAAAGAATTGTGGAGTTTAAACAAAGACCAAAGACTATTACCTTTAATTATTCTTTTTTATAAAAGGTATCTCTTTTATTTTATTTTTTCCTTAAGGATATGATTTCTCTCTCAACACATTCAATTTTGATCAATGTATGGCATGGAAACAATGTAAAAGTTTATCAGACTGTCTTCTGTGGGGGGTAGGGGATGGGGTGGGAGGAGGGAAGTGAGATTGGGGGTAAAATTGTAAAATTCAAAAACAATAAAAAAGAATGAATGTCAAACAATAACAACAACAACAAATATGATCATTTGAGAGGAAAAAGACTACTCTGGGAGGAAGCATATCTACTTCTCAATGGCCAGACTCGGGGTGGGGAGGGCAAACTACCATTTGCCCCATGCCAGATGCATCTCTGTCTTCGCTGCTAACTGATATGATTCTAGCGCTGGCCCTCTCCACTTTCTACATAGCTTCCCAACTAATCTTCCTCAGGTACAGACCTGATCACGTTATTCCCCTATTCAAAGAGCTTCAGTGTTGTCCTGTTGTTTAAAGTAGCAGCTTCTTAGCCTGATGTCAAAGCGTAATCACCTCATTTTCCAGCCTTCCTACAAACTTAAGTTACCAAATTGCATTTCTGGTTGTTAGCTTAGCTCAACTCTCCATCCAGAGTCTTCATATGGGCCATCCTCCAGTAGTTCAAACATATTCTTTCCTCCTCACATGTTAGAATCTTTGGTTTTCTTTAAAGTTGAACTCACTTCTTCAAAGAGGCCTTCCCTCAATCTCCCCAGTGTTGGTTGTCTTTCTCTCCCTCCTCAAATTATTATATATTTATCTATGTAAATATTCTTTCTCCCCACTAAAATGTATATGCCCTTGAAGGTAGGGATTGTATGTTTGGCATATTTGAAGCACATTGTGAAGGACAGTTAACCAAAACAAGTGTTCAAGGAAGGGAGCAGTCATATATGAAATTGTAAAGTTATTTAGGTCAGTGGAGCAGCTAGGAGGTTCAGTGGATAGTAGGTTGGACCTGGAGTTCAGAAGCTCAAATCTAGCCTCAGACACTTAATAGCTGTGTGTTCTTAGGCAATTCATTTAACCCAGTTTGCCTCAGTTTCCTCATCTGTAAAATGAACTGGAGAAGGAAATGGCAGAGTACTCTATTATCTTTGCCAAAAAAACTCCAAATGGGGTCACAAAGTGTCAAACATAGCGGAACAACACAACATCACAAAGAGCCTGCAATAAGTAAGTTAAGCTCATATTTTATTCTATAGGCCTATAGAGAGTATATTCATATAAAATGCTAATAAAATAAAAATTTATACAATTCTATAATAAGGAGACTATTATGAGGTTGGCACCTTCTCTGCTACTTATTTATTATAGCCTTAGAGAGTCAATCCAGAGCATTGAGGGGTTAAACTTCTAGCTGGGGGCACACAGCCAGTATTTGAATATTGGGAATGCATGCTTAAAATTGCCAAGGGGAGGGGTCATCCTTGTTTTCTCCTGAGAAGATACCATTGAAGCACATTAGGGTATTATTTATCCATCACTTTTACCATCTAATCATCCCATCTTGTTTTTTGTGAACATATTTCTGACCTTTTTAATACTATTTCTGCTTATTTCCTCGGCTGTATCTGCCAGAGCCTGCCTCTAACCCTCCTTTGCCATCTATGTCAACTTCAATTTTATTTCTTTCGAACCAAAATGTTCTATGCCTTGCATTCATACATCATCATGAGAAAACTAGTGATATTAAAAAGATGGAGAAATTTGGGGCCACAATAAGAATTTTAAAATTTCCCCAAATCAATCTACTTTGGAAATTAGGGCAAAAAAGACTAAATGGGCTTTCCCAGGTGTCTTCTAGATCTGGGGACAGTGAATATATAAATATATATATATATATATATATAAATATATATATATATATAATGTCTCTATACTATGCACTATATATACAAATATAAATATATACATATAGATATGCTATACCCTACCCCATGCCTATATATTATATAGCCATATATTTCTATGCATAGATATTATTTATAGGCACATATTATATTTATGTGCACATATAGGTTCATATTTGATGCCTCATGGCTATATACTATATATGTAAATAATATCTCCCTATATCTATATATGTAAATATATATTGTGTGTGCATATTTTTAATGTGTAGAGATAGATATAGATAAATATAAAGGGAGAGAGTATAAATGCCTTTAAACCATATGTTTGTAAATGGGTTATAGTATAGTCAATATACTTTCTATATAGGTCTATATACTATATATCTATAGATATGTATATAAAGTATATAAAGCTGAATATATCTGTGTTATAAACACCTAAGTTTATCTTTCTATCTTTCAGTCCTTCCATCCATCCATCCATCCATCATCTATCTATCTATCTTTTTTTTTTAGGTTTTTGCAAGGCAAATGGGGTTAAGTGGCAGGATTTGAACCCAGGTACTCCTGACTCCAGGGCTGGTGCTTTATCTACTACACCACCTAGCTGCCCCATCTATCTATCTTCTATCTGTCTGTCTGTCTATATGTATTGTCTGTCTATATGTGGTATAACCTGAGCAAAATACTGATAATATCTCTTTAATACAAAGTGTCATAGTTCTCATTTGCTGGCTCACAGAAGAGGCAGCTAGGTGGCACAGTAAATAGAGTACAGGGTCAGTAATAAGGAATCCTTGAGTTCAAATGTAGCTTTGGATAGTTATTAGCAGTGTGACCCTGACCAACTCACCTAACCTCTGACTGCCTCAGTTTCCTTATTTATAAAATGGGGAAAATAAGAGTGCTTTTCCCTAAGACTGTTGTGAGGATCAAATGAGACCTGTAAAAGCATTTGACATATTGTCTGACCCATTGTAGATTTAACAAATGCTTATTTCCTTCCATATGAAGATTTTGTTCTAGCATTGATAATTTCTTCTTTAAAAAACTGCCCTGGACAAGTTTGAAATTCCTTGTTTTGCTCTAGGGTTGACTCACTGGTAGGTCAGCCAGGTGGTACATTGCATAGAGCACTAGCCCTGGAGTCAGGAGGACCTAAATTCAAATTGGGTCATTTACTAGCCATGGGACCTTGAATCAGACACTTAACTCTGATTGCCTGAAGCATCCAGGGCCACCACGTCTGGCCAATGGACCCAGATGACTCCAGAGAATAAAGTGAGGCTAGTGACTTAACACAGCCCCCTCATTCAAATCCAATTCATGTACTTGTCATGGCATCACCTCCCTGATGTCATGTTCTTCTTTGAGAACAAAGAACAAACAACAACATCATCATCATCATCATCATCATCACCCACTGATTTATCATTGAGACTGACTGCTTCATGGCCATTACAACTACATGGGTCCCACACTCTGTAGTTGGGCATCCAAAGAAAAAGCAGAGCAATAGATGGAGGAGTTTGGACAAGGAGGAGTCAGTTTTGAAATGTGTGGACTTGTGTCTATATGAGATCAAAAGTTTAAAGATGGAAGGATTTACTCCAACCACCTTAATATACAAATGAGGAAACAGAGAGGAAGTGATTTGCCACAGTTTATATAGGACCTAGGTAACAGTAAGGAAGAGAATCTGAGCTCTTTGACTCCAAATCTAGAGCTTTCCTCCAAAGAGTCTCTATAGCTGGACAGTATTACTAGGTAATCCATGTACTTCATGTGCAATGGAGGAATATCTCTCCTGGAATAATGGAGGGACTTTTATATAAATTGGAGCTAGAGCTGAGAAACAGTCAGAAGAAGTATCATAAGATGGAAGAGCCAAATAAGGTCTTGTTCTTCATTGGCATGTGTAGTCAACTTTATTGACATATATAATACAAATCTGAGGAAGGAAACAGTCAATTGATTGTTTTTCCCTTGTTAGATGAGGATCTCAACATTAGGAAGTGTTTAATTTATGAGGACTGTTTAGGTCCTTTGTGGAGGTAAGATTCACCAGGGAGAGAAGAACTCTGTTGGGAACTGAAGAACTTGTATGTGATGCCTTCGCATTTTTTGTTAAGTTAAATAAAGTTCAATGTGATATTATCCTGAGCACTTGCCTTGGAGCTGTTGAAAGACCTAGACAAAAGCCAAGTTCTATGGGGGAGGGTTTGCACCAAGGAAAGTATGATTTTTTTTTAAGAAAGATTTTATTTATTTTCAGTATTACAATTTTCCCCTTATTCTTGCTTTCCTCCCCCCACCCCCCACAGAAGGCAGTCTGTTGGTCAAAGTATGATTTTTATGAGAATAAATAAGAAGGGACTAGAAGAATATATAAGATTAGCTTCATAGTGATGAAACACAGGGATAGCAAGGGATAACTTGATTCTGGATCATTGTACTCTACTCAAGTTCCCAGAGGGTCAAAGGAATGCCATTATATTGGTGACAACTTTAATATGGAAAAAAATTGTAATAGACTATATTAAACTCTTCTTTTTCTGTTCCATAGCTTTCTTTATCTTCACTGTCATTTTTACCCCTGGGTTTTTATATATATAATCCATTAGTCATAGTAGTTTTCTGGAAGTGGGAGAGGTTGGCCTAAATTTGGTAATAGATGAAAAAACTGATGAAAAGTCAAGACTGTGGAGCTTAACATATCTGAACTATTAGCCATATTAGCTTTCCAAAGTGAAGAAATTCCCCCCAAAAGTACAAATAACTTAGTTTAGTACTCCAGGCCCTTTGTAGTCTCTAAACAAAATTTTCAACCTTATACCATTGTATTCCCTCTTACAGTCTAATTTTCAGCCAAATTGGACTAATACTATTTTGCCCTCTTCTGTTTCTATACACCATGTCTAGAAATCTCCAAATTCTTTATATTGACTTCAGGTCCGGCTCACATGTTACATTATCCTTCTCTGATCCTAGATAAATATTCTTTAGATAGATGCTCTCCTAGCATCTATGACTATGACTTTTGAATTTCCTATACTTAATCTATTGTATCATCAGGCATTAGGTCCAAGAGCTCTAGGAATTCATCCCACTGCCACTAGACTAGTCCTGGGTTCAAATTCTGACTCTGTCCTTTATTATCAGATGACCTTGGGCAGGTCACAACCTCTGTTTCCTTATCTGTAAAACAAAGGGATTGAATTAAGTGACCTCTAAAGGTTCCTTCTAATTTGAAATCTATGATCATCTGATCCAGAATTCCCCCCCCCTTCCTCCTCTCCCTTCCAAGATTTAGTGAAGTCAAGTGAACCTTGGTTCAACCTTGTTCTCAGGTTCTAAGTGCTAGTTTCATTTAGGACATTTGACTAAAAGCCCTTTCTGAAGAACCAAGTCCTGTCGGCAAGAAGCCAGCAATTAATGAAAGATGATAAAATAATAAAAGAAGTAATACATTAACTATATTATCCTTGCACATTTGGGCAGTCCTTTTCATTATATCCTCTTTATGGACATCCTCCAGCAATATTTGAAGAGGTACTTTATTGCTGTTCTGTGACTGTTTTGGTTTCCAGACATTAACAGGCTACTTAAATGCTAATGCTCTCTCTTGCTCTTCCATTTTCCTCTGTTGGATTTGAAGCAAATATTCAGTTTAGGGCACATTACAATTAACTTTTTTTTTTTTAAATCTCCCTTTGCGTGAACAGCGAGCTTAAAAAGAACTTGGAATCCCAGTTTTAGCTTTTGGACTCTCAGGTCTGTGGGAAATTGGTTTGCTAATTAAGAAAAATGATGTGATTGACCTACCTCTCAAATTTGCCTAAAGAACAATTTAGCCTGTAAGTGCTAAGCATTCTGGGGAAGATTCTTTTAATCCTGCAATTTCTGGTTATGCCCCATAAAATGGTGGGAATGAAAAATGTCTTCATTCTAGAGAAAAGAGAGAATATGGGAATATGGGAAGATCAATGAATTTGGAGGCAAAAGACTTGAATTCATATCCTGCTGTGTGACCTTGGATTAGAATTTTTAACCTTTTGAGTCAATTGTGTCATCTTCAAAATGGGGATCATTATATGTGTATTATGTGCATAATACATATACATGCACACATGAACATACAGATACATTATACATATATACAATCTAGCTCACAGAGTTATTGTGAGACTAAAATGAGATAATGCATACATTTTGTAAATATATTATAATTATTTATTAATTATAATATAAATATAATAATATATTAATTGTAATATAAACCTGAGTTACATATGAGTTCTAAGTCCTGTGCTCTTTCTAATAATTTTCTTCAAAGTTGACCTTAGAAGAAAGGAAAAAGTATGCAAATATTCTAGTAATTTCCTTGCTTCCTTCCCCCATTTTGGTCCTTTGCCCTCTTTGTACATCCTTCTCCCATCCCCTTTCCCCCACTTCCCAGTGCTCCTATGGTGTTCTCTAATGGAAACTCCAGTTTGGCCCCGTCCTTTTCTATTGCCTCACAGTCCATAGCAATTCTCTCTTTCTATTTGCCCTGCTGTCCTCCACTTCTTTCTTCCCTTTAATACTTTGGGATCTGGTTATTGTAGACTGTTTCAGGTATAAGAGACTTTAGATACTGACTAGTCCAAATTCCTCATTTATATATGATGATGATGATAAAAAACAATTAAAAAACTTTTTTCCTCTATAAATGACAGTGTCATCCATGTTTGTACTTAATGCTGAAATTCTCTATGTGTTTCATGAAGAAGGAAATAGCACCAGAGAAAAAGTATTGCAAAGAAGACAGTGTGCCAGAGTCAGGACAATCTTGAGGGTGTTGGGGGATTGACTCTCAAAGTACTAAAATAGGAAAAACTCATGGACCTCCTTATTACAAAAAAGGATAAATAATTGCATACAGATAACTACTGACCCATCTGCCAACTTTTTCCATCTCTACAAAATCTGTAAGAGAACAAATCAACCCATTTGCCTAGGGCATCTATGATGAAAATATGAGAAAGGAACAGGCAGACTTTCACAAATGATATTTTTATAGTTACACAAGTGACTGAAAAATATAGAGAATACAAACTTCCATTGTACTAATTTCTTATTAATTATAAAAAAGCATTTGAATTGGTAGAGCAAAATGCCCCCTTTAAAGACTCTCTTCTTGCAAAGTGTCTTCTGTGAAAGCCAGGATAACAGAGATAGTTCTGACAAACCTCTACAATTCATATAAAAAAAGCATAAGAGAGAGATATACATGCTTGACAAAGATGTTAGATGCTGTCATGGAGGATGTTTGATACAGAGTCCAAACAGAAAAGAGATTTTTTTTTTCCACAGATGGTGAAGTTCTCTAGATGTGTTTGGCAATTTTTCATTTCATCATTAGAACACTGAAGAGTCTCCTAAATGAAATCTCCAAAGAGTTTGGCTTAATCATCTACATAGGAAAAACTAAGAGGATAAAGAATGTCTGTTGCTTATGATATAATATATAGATGGATGTGCCAATCTTTAGGAAATATATCTTGAAAAGACATTGCAAATGAACAATGAACTGGATCTAAAATTTAATAGAAGAAGGGCGTAGTATCTATCTGTCTAACTATCCATCCATCCATCTATCTATCTATCTATCTATCTATCTATCTATCTCTATCTATCTATAAGTTGCTTGGTGGTGCAGTGGATGGAGAACTGAAGTCAGTAAGACTTGAAATCAAGTTTAGTATTAGATTAGTATTAGCTGTATGACCTGTGTAACTCTTCTTCAATTTCCTCATCTATATAATGGGGATAATAATATCACATAACTCCCAGAGTTATTTTATGTAAATAATATTTTATTTTTTCTATTCCATGTAAAGACAATTTTTCACATTCATTTTTATATAATTTTGAGTTCTAAATTTTTCTTCCTCTCTCCTCTCCTCTCCTCATTCCTCAAGTCATCTGATATAGGCTATACATGTGCAATCATATAAAATTTATTTCCACATTAGTCATATTGTAAAAGAAGAAATAGAACAAAAGGGGAAAAAATAAAAATTCAAAGAAAATGAATCTGAATTCATATTACATTAATTCTTTCTCTGGATACTGACAGTATTTCCTACCACAAGTCTTTTGGAATTGTCTTGATTATTGTATTGCTGAAAAGAGCTGTCTATCATAGCTGATCATAGCACAATGTTTCTGTTACTGCGTACACTGTCCTGGTTCTGTTCACTTCACTCAGCATCAGTTCATATTAAATCTTTGCAGATTTTTCTGAAGTCTGTCTGCTCATCATTTCTTACAGTACAATAGTATTCCTTCACATTCACATGCCATAATTTGTTCAGCCTCCCAAGGTTATTGTGTGGATAAAGAGAGATGATATTTGTAAAGCTTTGTAATCCTTAAAGTACAATATAAATATTAACTTGTAGTAGTAGTATGAGGAGGAGGAGTGGTAGTGGTAGTGGTAGTGGTAGTGGTAGTAATGGTGGTAGTGGTGGTATAGTAGTGGTGGTGGTGGAAGCAGCAGCAAATAGTAGTAGCAGTAGCAGTAGCAGTAGTAGTAGCAGTAGCAGTAGCAGTAGCAGTAGCAGTAGTAGTAGTGGTAGTAGTGGTAGTAGTAGTAGTAGTAGTAGTAGTATAGTATATGATCTTTGAGAAAATAGGCATTGTTTTTAATTACCCCAAGTGTCTTCTTGAAAGATAGGACCATCTTTTAAATATCCATATTCTTCTATTGATGCTGTAAGGCTGTATCTAATGCAATAGAATTCTGAAAGACTAAAGTTGTGGGTTATCCAAAAGGAAATAGAAAGGCATATGAGTGGGCTACAACATAATATACAATGAAGAATTGTGCAGGAGAAAAAACTGAAAAGATGTAATCAGAGAAATGTACTGGAAAAGAAGAGTCACAATAGGAAGAGCCAGGAACAACTAAAAGGAGTCCATGTGTTCTATTGGTAAAATCTCCAGAAAATTATGTACATTATTTATAAGACATGGATAAAAATTAGATGAGGTGGTGTGGTGGGAATCAATACTATTGCAGGGAGAGCCCTTATCATAGATGAGCTCACAGATATATCCAAATATCAAAATATGAGAAGTAAAAGATGTATTCTAAATTCCAGTCACAATCTCTGATATAGATCTTATTCTTTCTTGCTGTCATGACTTTCTTTCCTATGTCTGGAATGTCTTCTTTCGACAAGCTCTTGAATGTTTACTTGTCTTGAAAAGTCTGGCTCAGAAATCACTTTATCACTTTTAGGAAGCTTTCTCATCTTCCTCCCATTCCTCCCTTCCAACTTTACACAGAACTTTTCTTGTACTAGTACACTTATCTGTATTTTTCCAGATTATTATCAGTAATACACTCCATTATTTTGCACTGCAATTATCTGACAGAGTCACATTCCTCTGTTAGACTAAGCTCTTAGGAGAACAGGGGTTGAGCCTTAGCTCAACTTTTTTATTTCTTCCAAGATCATGAACAATTTTTTCCTCTGGAGTTCCCTATTGGCATAGAAAGGGATGGTTTGGATAGGTTCTGAAGAAGGCAGCATCACACAATAAAGACTTTGAATTTGGAATCAGGGGAAAGGTTTGGATCCTGCCACTTACTAGTTGGGTAACCTCAGACAAGTTTCTTCATCTTTGTGAGTTTGTTTCTCTAAAGTCCCTTCCTACTGGAAAACTATCATCCTAGGAAGAGGAAGGCTTTCCAAACAGGGTATAAGGCATTAATGTAGTCCCAAAGGGACATATGATCCTGGTGGGAGTGAGTGATTGAGGAGACTTGACCTAGTTGAAGCTAAGGAGTAATGAAAATTAAAGCAAATGCTAAGGAGAGAGTATGAGACTTAAAATCAGGAAAACTTGCATTCAAATCCTATCTCAGATATTTACTAGCTTTAGAACCCTAGGCAAGTTTCTCAGCCTGTTTCCTCATCTATAAAATAGTTATAATTGCATCTACCTTGTAGGTGGTTGCAAGAATCAAAGTGCCTTATAAAATAAGCTATTATTATTATTATATAGTTTTTTTGAATGTAAGAGAGAATTTAAACTTGATGCTAATAACAACAGGAAGTATTGGATGCTTTTATACAACTGTTTAAATGACTAATTTTACTAAAAGGCAGAAAAAAAAGAGAAAATTTTCCCAAGTTATTGAAATAGGTTTTATTAGGATTTTTGTAGTGCTTAAGATCAATTTGCTTAATCAAATTAGTTTGTTTACTGATAGAAAAATATAGCCAATACATTTGACATTAAGATACTGTGAACAGCTATCATTCTGCATGATTTTATTTTTTCATTTTTTAGTGGTAACAAAAAATACCCATAACCTTTTAATTTAGTGATTTTTCTATTATTCATCATGAAAATCAAAAAGCTTTGCCAGGTTGGAAGTGAAATGTCAATTAATTGTCAATTCTTCATATTGAGTAATTGATTAATTGGCACAATGTTAATCTCTAAATCAGTGGTAATAAATTACTTGGTTTTAATCTTGACCTTCAGAGTGCTAAAGCTCTTCAAATCACTGCTGTTCCTGCTGGGGAAATGACTGATGAAGCTGCATTCTTCTGTAATTTTTGCTGCTCCTAAAATTTCTACCTAATTGAGAATCATGGGAGTGATTGGAAGCCAACTTTGAGCAAAAGCACTCCCATTCCTGCCCATACATCAGGAAGAAATTGATGGGAAACTGGGGTATTGCCCTGTATTGAGTCTCAGAGCTCATTTCAGTTGATGATTTTTTTTTTGCAGACCTAATCACTTTAATATCACATAGGATTAATTTAATAGGTGAACTATTTATATAGAAATGTATAGCTAAAAATACTGGGAAAGTGTGGGATTCTTTTCATTTTTTTTCTTTATCTTCTTTCACTGGGGAAAGGGAAGATGGGGGGAGAAATGCAATTTTCTTTGGCACCTGCCACTTGCAGCATTTTGGAATGTTTATAAGATTGTATGAGGATTCCTTAAACTGTTTTTAGGGTGGCTTCCATGTTTTTTGAATTCTCCTTGGGGACAAACTAATCTAATTTACTACCGTCATGATGTCATACAGTTTCCAACAGCCTGGTAAATTACAACCAAGAGCTCCTTCGGCATCAGGAACAGTTGATCCAAATTTTGTTCACATTTCTTTCGTACCATAGACCACCGTGGTCATATTCAGGGCTCTATGCACAATTGTAATGTGAGGCCTTTCCTCTCTCTTACCATATCTGTTTACCTACTGGTCCTTTTCAAGATTGTTAAGGAATAAAGTACAAACCACTAGATATTCCATTAAGTTACTACTGCTCCTGCCCCTCAGGGAATACTGAGTTCTTGAGAATGAATGTGGAATAAAAATTGTTGACAAAAACATGCAAAGATTTTTAATTTGAGGTGGTGATAAACTTTCTGTTTGTCCTTAAGAACTAGACTAGCTAAATTTGAAGAAGTTGATCCCTAAAGACCATTAGCACTCAGGACATGAGTCCAAATTTGGCCTCTGTGTGACCTCGGGCAAGTCATTTAACCCGGATTGCCTCACATCATCCTGATTCATAACTGGCCACTGGACCCAGATGGCAGTGGAGGCTCCCTAGATTAAGTAAGCAACCCCTCACTCAGGACAAGCAACAACAACAACAGAATCCATATATATGTGAGGGCTCCATTAATATTTACAACTATTCACTCATACCAGCCTAAGAGCATGCCTGGTAGAGGTTAACTATACACCAGATGCAGTGACTAGTTGGTTGTACCCCCTCCTCATCTCTGGCTCTCATAATTCTTCTTTCTTCAGCTCCTTTCTGAAGTCTTCCTAGATTCCCCAGTAGAAAGATATCTTTCCTCTCATTTCCCTTATACTATACTTACTTGAGTCCACATTCTATTATTCTAATAGGATGTCAGCTCCGTGAAAACAGTACTGTTTCTTCTTTGTATTTTGTGTCTTGCATACAGTAGGTGCTTAATAAATGTTTATTGAATTGTAAAATTGAAATGGTTAGGATCTACTAACTTAACCAGTTGACAAATGCTCACTAATTAAGTATAGCCATACCTGAGACATTTTTAGCATGGTTGTGGGGAAGATGAGTTCCTGGGAGGAGAAAATGCTTATTCTTGCACATGGAGCTATAACCACAGCAATTTGAAAATGACATATAGGGAGAGAAGTAGTAAAGATGGAAGGGAAACTGGATGTTCAACATGTTCGTGGTTTCTAGCTTGCCTCCCTAGAGATTGCAAGAATGGATCTTCTTAAGTGAGATTGGGCATTCTTGTCCTATTTGAGGTGATGACTCATTTTTTGCCCAGATAAAGAACTCATTTATTCTTATGTATTTTCTAGTAAGAGCACTGACACCAAATCCATCAATCCCTTACCCATGTATCATTCTTTGCTCAGAATTCTCTCTGTTAAATTAGTCATGTCTCCTTCCACATATGCAACCACATGCAAAATGCTCCAACATTGGGTGAAAGTCTAGTTTAAAAAAATTTTTGTTAAAAAAAAATCTTAGAAAGAATGCCTTTTTTGAAAGTAGCGGCCTTTTCAGGACTTATGAGTTCCTAAAGAAGAGATGACTCAAGCAATAATAGGCCATTGGTGAGTTCAAATTCACACAAATAAAGACTTGTAACTTGACATGCACATGAAGATGTAGGCAAGGAACAGGAATACAGGTAAATCTCTAAAAGGGGCATAAGATACACCTGTGATTCAGCTAGCAGAGAGGAACCTTGGAGTGAAAAATGGGTTATTTTGGGTTTTTTTGAATATGGAAAAGCATTAAACAAGGAGTTAGAAGACTTAGAATCTAATCTAGGCTCTGCTATTGCCTATTGCCCATCTCTATAAATTTTAACAAATCATCTAACATCTCTGAGCTACTGATCAATCTGTAAAATAGAGACCAAAAGATCACAGCTGTAGCTCTAAAAAGGATTAAAAGAGCCATCTTGGACAATCCCTTCATTTTATAGATGAAGAAATTGATGGGGAATGGCTTAGCAAACTGTGGTATATGTATGTCATGGAACACTATTTTTATTAGAAACCAGGAGGTTTGCAGGGAAGCCTGGAGGGATTTGCATGGACTGAAGCTGAGTGAGATGAGCAGAACCAGAAAAACACTGTACACCCTAACAGCAACATGGGGGTGATGATCAACCTTGATGGACTTGCTCATTCCATCAGTTCAACAAGCAGGAACAATTTTGGGCTGTCTGCAAAGGAGAGTGTTATCTGTATCTAGAGAAAGAATTGTAGAGTTTGAACAAAGACCAAGGACTATTACCTTTAATTTAGAAAAAAATTGATATTTTATTGTCTGATCTTGCTATCTCTTATACTTTATGTTTCTTCCTTAAGGATATGATTTCTCTCTCATCACATTCAATTTGGATCAATGTATACCATGGAAACAATGTAAAGACTGGCAAATTGCTTTCTATGGGGGGAGTGGGGGGAGGGAATTAAGATTCAGGGGAAAATTGTAAAACTCAAAATAAATAAAATCTTTATAATTTAAAAAAAAAGAAATTGAGCCCAGAGAAACTAAGTTTATTAGCCAAGGCCATACAGCTAGTAAAACTGGAATTTGAACCCAGGTTCCCTGTTCCAAAATTCAGCATTCTTTCCATTGTATTTTTACCTACTTTACAGGGTTGGTATAAGAATCAAATTAAATAATAAATGTGACACCTTTGAAAGTTAAAAGTATCATACAAATTCGAGACATTATTATTTTGTCTCATGTCAGAGACATTGTTGCTTGATCTTGAGATCAAGGCCAGATTGAAAATTCATTTCTACTATTATCCAAGTGACTGGAAGAAAACCCAAGGACACTGTGCCTAAGTGAAATCAGAGTGTGTAATTACATATTCAAAGAACAGTTCTCATTGCTTTTGCATTAACCTTGCATGTCTCACAGAGAAAATGTCTTTAGATTTTTAACCCGGAGCTTGCTAATGAAATTAAAAAGCTTCCTTAGCAATACATATTAAAAAGTATTTGGCCCTTCTGAACCAATAAGAATACATACTTTGTGTCAAGTCACAAAAAGAAACATAGAGAAACAAAAATATTAAAATTAAATTAAAAAGGAAACTCAAGAATCTATCAAGGAAGAGTGAAGTAAAGAACTGAGCATTCATTATCTAGTGGACAGGATTGACTTTTGTTAAAATTGTGAAGTTGGCAATTTGTCTCTATTTTTAACCTCTACCCTCTGGGATTCCCGGGCCCTTATTCTGTTTTAAATGTAAGATGTATGTTACCCTTGTGAGATATTTATATGTTCACATGCAAAATCTAAACATATACTCAAGCAGCTTTAGTGGAAGCACTGATATCTCTGAAATCTTGTCCAACCCTCTCCAAGGGAGACTGCAATTCCTATTTTGAGGGAAGCAGAGGGGCTCATGAATCTGGCTGCCTTGTCCTTCTCTAAGGGAGCTACTGGACAAGATTTATATTTATCCCCCTCCCTACCCAAATATTGCTGGTTGAGAGGAATGATATTTTAGTAAGCTGCTTGCTTCCCTGTTCACTGTATATTAGAGGCAATAGTTCTTATTTTATACTTGCCAGCTTTGACTCCTTCCCATTGAATATTAGTTACACAAAAGACAATCACAGGGTGGCTAGGTGGCGTAGTGGATAAAGCACCGGCCCTAGAGTCAGGAGTACCTGGGTTCAAATCTGATCTCAGACACTTAATAATTACCTAACTGTGTGGCCTTGGCAAGCCACTTAACCCCGTTTGCCTTACCAAAAAAAAAAAAACTAAAAAAAAAATAGACAATCACAAAGAGTGAATAAATATATTTTAAAAAGCAGATAGAAAACAGAAAAGAGATGTTCTTACAAATTAGAATACATCAGAAAGTAAATTAACAGTAAATGAACACCTTAGTTGGGAGTAAGATGAGATCTTGATTCAACCAACAAAGAAGTCCCAATCTCACCTGTAAATAAATTCCCTGAAATTTCCAGGGAGGCAATCTGGAAATCCAGGACATGAGTATCTGTCTTCTCCTACATATTTACTTTCCCAAGTCTATCTGTCTATCTCATTGTGGAGTTTGTTCTCAAGAGTCTAATATTTCATGAATCCCCAAAATTTGCTACAATTCTGCCACATATGCTGTCACACAAAATTTCCTCAGTATTCTGTCCACCAATTTATGTTCATTAGGTACTGAAGTGTGCTAGTATGTTTAACAACTGGCTGTATGAGGAGGGAAACCATTTTTTCCAATTTTAACTTGCATTATTAATATCTTCTCCATAACTGTCCTAGACAATCAACAGAACAATAAACCAAGCTCTAATTTATAAAGTTTGATGATTCTTGAGTTGTAAACATTTCCTTAAGGCTCTGATATTTACTTTCCAAAGAAATATATATATCTGGTAATTAATAACCTGTATATTACCCTCTCCAGGATACAGCTTCTTCCATGTACTTGCAAATTGGATCCTCAAGGATGAAAGGACCTCCAGGAGCAAGATAATTTGTGTGTCTGAAATCCTGAAAGTAGAGCTCATGAGATGTCACTGATATACTTACCTTTAATAGCCAGTTACCCAACTAACTCAAAGCAAAAGCATTTATGGAGGTGGCATCCTAAGAACAATAGTAGTAAACATTTTCCCTATAAGCCTGGAGCACACTGTCCACAAATATTCATATCATCAGGGAAGAGTGAGCATTCATGTGCAGTATGACAGTAAGAAAGCAAATATGCAGGGAACAGATATAGTCAAAACATCTAATGTCTCATGTACTGCAAAACTTTGCCTTCTTGTAATGTCTTTGTGCTGCTCCTCACTGTTATGGCATTTATGCTGAGGAGATTTCTTATCTGGGCTCCCTGGGGCTGCTCCATGGCTCTTTTCTTATCCTTGGGATCACCTCAAGGCTCTTTTCTGATTCAATTTTTTTTTTCTGCTCCCTGTGGGATATGGGAAAGTAGAAGGTTTATCTTTGAGATATCATTCTGATGGACATAAGAGAAAAGACAAAGAGAAATCTCCTTTCAAGAATTGTATTTTTATTCCATAACTGACTCTTTTCTTTGCTGCCAGTGGTCATTCTCCTCAGAATTTTCTGCTTTGATAGACTACTTTGAAAGTGGGTCTTCAATTTTAAAAGGGCCTCCAGGGGTACAACCTATTCTTCAGAGTGATGACTAGCTACTCTCTAATTCCATCAAATCCATTTTTTAAGACTTTTGTACTGATGGGAAAGGCATAGCAGGTCAACTTCTTTATAATGCATTTAAGATGTTTATCTCTAATACCTACTCCCTTAAATTCTACAGCTAAATCAACTTGTTCAAGGTTTAAACTACTCATGTACCATGGCAGGTTCTTTGCCTCAAATAACCTAGATAATTGCTTTGCCTTTCCATTTTCTTGTGCTTATGCAGCAACTAGATACATTCCACTTTCTTTGAAAACGTTTTCTTGCTTTACATTTTACAGACATTTTCTTGCTGAATAAACTGAATTTTAGCAAACATTCCTTGGGGGAGAGGGGTTCTTTTAAAATCTAGGTCTGTAGAGAGAATATTTTAAACTATAAACAGTCATAAATAAACAGCTTAAAATGTTTTTACTGATGTACATTTCTTTTTATCACAGATATTTATGACTCCCCTACTCCCCAGATTGATCCCTTCCTTATAATAAAAAAAAAGTTAAGCAAAAACAACCCTAATACAGTGACTATATTTGTCAATATATACATCATTTTATTTTGTTATTCTCTTGCTTCTCTGCCATGAAGAGGGAATTATGTTTTATTAATTGTTCTGTAGAATCTTGTTTTTCAATTACTTAGAATTCAGCTTCCCTTTAGTCATCTCTCTGTTTACATTAGAGTCATTTTGTACAATGTCCTTTCAGTTCTGTTTATTTCACCTTACTTTATTTCATATTGATCCTTTCTATCCTTTATTTGATTAAGTAAGAATTCTCCTCCTGGGATGACTGAACCAGTTGTGGTATATGTTTATAATGGAATATTACTGTGCTATAAGTTATAAAAAACAGAAAAACCTGATGAGTCTTACATGAACTGATATAAAGTGAAGTGAGCAGAACCAGGAGAATGTTGTACACAGAAACAGCAATACCATACAAGGATCAACTGTGAATGACTTGGTTATTCTCAGCAATATAATGACCCAAGACAATTTCAAAGGACTCATGTTAAAAAAAAAATGCTTTCTACGTCTTGAGTAAGAACTGATGGAGTATGAATGCAGATCAAAGCATACCATTTATCTCTTTCTGTAATTGTGTGTGTGTGTGTGTGTGTGTGTGTGTGTGTGTTTTCCCCTTTGGGTCCATGTCTTACTTTACAACATGACTAATCTGACAATATATTTTGTACACTTGAACATGTATACCTATATCAAATTATTTATTATCTCAGGGAGAAAGGGGAGGGAGGCAGAGAGACAATTTGGAACCAATTTTTTTTAAAAAATGTTAAAAATTGTCTTTATATGTAATTGGGAGAAAAATGAAGTATCATTTTAAAAGAATTTTCCCCTAGCCATATCTTATCTCATTCTCTTCTAATTTTATGATATCATCAGTTTATATTCAAGACTTGTATTTATCTTGAGCTTATTTTGGTAATTGGTATAAAGTATTAGTCTAAATTTAATTTCTGCCAAACTACTTTCCCATTTTTCTCATCAACTCTTGTCAAAAGAAGTTCTTCAGTTGCAGTAGATAAAGCACTGGCCCTGGAGTCAGGAGGACCTGAGTTCAAATCCTATCTCAGATACTTAATAACTACCGAGCTCTGTGTGACCTTGGGTAAGTCACTTAACCCCATTGACTTGCAAAAAAAAAAACTCTTCCCCCAGAAATTTATGTTTTTAAGTTTATCAGACACTGGGATATTGTTTTAGTAATTCTGGGTTTTGCTTATCTAATTTGTACCACAGATGCAGTTTAAAAAAATTTTTTTAACCAGGATCAAGATGTTTTTGATAACTGTTTTTGAATGCTGTTAAAGCTTGCCTCTTCATCTTTTTATTATTTCCCTTGAGGAGCTAGAATTTTTGTTTTTCAATTGAATTCTGCTACTGTTTTGTTTGGTTTTGTAAAGTATTTCCTAGGTAAGTGGTTCTTAATCTTTTTTGTGTGTGTACCTTTGGGAATCTGGTGAGGCCAATGCATGTCTTCTCAGAACAAACTTTTTTTAAATTTTATTTTAATTTTGAGTTTTACAATTTTTCTCCCAATCTTACTTCCCCCCCCGACAGAAAGCAATCTGTCTTTATTTTATTTCCATGTTGTACATTGATCCAAATTGAGTGAGATGAGAGAGAAATCACATCCTTAAGGAAGAAACAAAAAGTATAAGAGATAACAAGATCAGACAATAAGATAATGTTTTTTTTCCCCTAAATTAAAGCGAATAGGGCAGCTAGGTAGTACAGTGGATAAAGCACCGGTCCTGGAGTCCGGTCTCAGACACTTAATAATTACCTAGCTGTGTGGTCTTGGGCAATCCACTTAACCCCATTTGCCTTTCAAAAACCTAAATTAAAAATAAATAATTAATTAATTAAAGGGAATAGTCTTTGGAATTTGTTCAAACTCCACAGCTCCTTATCTGGATACAGATGGCACTCCCTTTGCAGACAGCCCAAAATTGTCCCTGGTTGTTGCACTGATGGAATGAGCAAGTCCATCAAGGTTGAATATCACCCCCATGTTGCTGATAGGGTGTATAGTGTTCTTCTGGTTCTGCTCATCTCACTCAGCATCGGTTCATGCAAATCCCTCCAGGCTTCCCTGAATTCCCATCCCACCTGGTTTCTAATAGAATAATAGTGTTCCATAACATACATATACCAGAGTTTGCTAAGCCATTCCCCAATTGAAGGACATTTACTTGATTTCCAATTCTTTGCCACCACAGGGCTGCTATGAATATTTTTGTACAAGTGATGTTTTTACCCTTTTTCATCATCTCTTCAGGGTATAGACCTGGTAGTGGTATTGCTGGGTCAAAGGGTATGCTTATTTTTGTTGCCCTTTGGGCATAGTTCCAAATAGCTCTCCAGAAGGGTTGGATGAGTTCACAGCTCCACCAACATAATAGTGTCCCAGATTTCCCACATCCCTTCCAACAATGATCGTTATCCTTTCTGGTCATATTGGCCAATCTGAGAGGTGTGAGGTGGTACCTCAGAGAAGTTTTAATTTGCATTTCTCTAATAATTAATGACAGAGCAATTTTTCATATGGCTATGGATTGCTTTGATCTCCTCATCTGTAAATTGCCTTTGCATATCCTTTGACCATTTGTCAATTGGGGAATGGCTTTTTTGTTTTAAAAATATGACTCAGTTCTCTGTATATTTTAGAAATGAGTCCTTTGTCAGAATCATTAGTTGTAAAGATTGTTTCCCAATTTAGTACATTTCTTTTGATCTTGGTTACAGTGGTTTATTTGTGCAAAAGCTTTTTAATTTAATCGAAATCATCTAGTTTATTTTTGGTAATGTCCTCCATCTCTTCCTTAGTCATAAACTGCTTCCCTTTCCATAGATCTGACAGATAAACTAGTCCTTGTTCTTCTAATTTGCTTATATTATTGTTTTTTATGTCTAAAACCTGTAACCATTTGGATCTTATCTTGGTAAAGGATGTTAGGTGTTGGTCTAATCTAAGTTAGAACAATCTTTTTAAAATCATAAAATAATATATATAGAATCACAAAAGAAATAAACATACTGAAAAATAATATGAAAAAAATTTAAGTTCTTGGACCCTAGGTTAAGAACTTCTGTCCTAGGTAATCTGATTGGCATCCAATTTAATTTTTTGTTATATTATTTAAAATTGCATCTTATATATCATATTTATCATGTCTCTATTCAAAAATTTTTAGTGGTCCCCTTTGTATACAAATGTAAATAATAATCTCCTTATATTGGTATTTGAGGCTCTCTAAAATCTGGCTCCAAACTAATCATATAACACAAAAGAAGTCTATTACTGGGTAATCTTTCTCTATTAATGGATATTGAGTTCTGGCAGTTCTAAGTTCAAATCTGTAGGCTATGTCATTGCTCAGATACCTTCTTGGGTTTATGCTGGGTCCTGACTGAAACCAAGAAAAGTCCAGACATCTATGAATAAAAACAAAGCCTCACATACAGTTTTTGATATACCACATAGCAATGTAATATAGACAAGTTTTGGGCTAGTTCAACCAGGGTATACCAAAACTGAAGGCAGTGTAGATACGGTTTAAAAACTAGTTTTTGCCTTTTTATTTAAAATGAGGATTCATGATCTTCATTTCAAGTACACAATCACAGCTGAACCCCTCTTGTCCATGTTTAGTTTGTTGCTACTATAATTTTCTTTTCCAAATGTATTTTAAGCGTCATATATCATAAATACCAGACAAACCAGACTGTGCTCCATATTAGTTTCTTACCTTACTGTCTTCATAACTTAGTATCTTTGCTCATGTCATGTTTCATCCTTGGAATAAATCATTTTCCTCACTTGTTCATGGTATAGTGGAAAGGAAACTAAAGCTGGATCTGGATTCAAGTTCTTCTAGTGGTCTTTTTTCATATATATATATATGTATATATATATATATATACATATTTTATTTGTTTTTCAATTATATACAATAGTAGTTTCTACCAATCATTTTTTGCAAGGTTTCGAATTTTAAAATTTCCCTTCCTCCCAACAGAAGGCAATCTGACAGTCCTTACATTTGTTTCCATGATAAGCATATATCAAAATCGAATGTGTTGAAAGAAACAAACATGTCATTAAGGAAGAAAAAATATTAGAGATAGCAAAATTATGCAATATATAAGGCAACTTTTTAAAAATTGAAGAGAATAATCTTAGGTCTTTGTTTAAACTCCATGGTTCCTTCTATGCATACAGATGGTATTCTCCATCACAAACTCCCCAAAATTGTACCTGATTATTGCACTGAAGGAGTGAGCAAGTCCATCAAGGTTGATCATTACTGGATGTTGTTGTTAAGGTATACAGTGTTCCTCAGGTTCTGCTCATCTTGCTCAGCATCAATTCATATGAATTTTCCCAGTCTTCTCTGAAATCCTGTCCCTCCTGGTTTCTAATAGAACAATAGTCTCCCATCACATACATAGCCCACAATTTGTTCAGCCACTCCCTAATTGATGGACATCTTTTTAATTTCCAATTCTTTCCACTACAAACAGAGCTGCTATGAATATTTTTGCACATGTGGGATTTTTACCCTTTTTCATGATCTCTTCAGGATATAGACCCAGTAGTTGTATTGCTGGATCAAAGGGGATGCACATTCTCATTGCTCTTTGGACATAATTCCAAATTGCTCTCCAGAAAGGTTGGATCAGTTCACAGCTTCATCAACAATGCAATAGTGGCCCAGATCTCCCACATCCCTTCCAACATTGATCATTACCTTTGCTGGTCATATTAGCCAATCTGGGAGGTGTGAGGTGGTACCTCAGAGATGCTTTAATTTGAATTTCTCTAATCAATAATGATTTAGAACAATATTTTATATGATTATAGATAGCTTTGATTGCCTTGTCTGAAAATTGCCTTTACATATCTTTTGATTATTTGTCAATTGGGGAATGGTTTGTCTGTTTGTTGTTGTTTTTTGTAAATTTGACTCAGTTCTCTATATATTTTAGAACTGAGTCCTTTGTCAGAAACACTAGCTGTAAAAATTGTTTCCCAATTTAAATTTCTTTTGATCTTTCAGGGACTGTTTCCTCATTTGTACAATAAGGTAGTTGGATTAGATGTCCTGTTAAATCCTTTCCAACTCTTCTTGGAGGTGATTTGTATATTCTTTCAGTGGACACTGTTTTCTGAGCAATTTTCTTGCATTATTTCTTGCTTATGATATTCAAGTTTTTTGATATATCACGTTATTTTGGAAGATATATTATCCTCAAATTGTCTCTAAGTATCCTATTTTTAGATCAATATATTTTATATATGTGAAGCTCATAGATTTTTTTTAAATGTTACTGCTTTTTTAGGTAATTATTAAGCGTCTGAGACTGGATTTGAACCCAGGTACTCCTGACTCCAGGGCCAGTGCTTTATCCACTACACCATCTAGACGCCCCTTGCAAATTTGTTTTTCTATTCTTCCAATTATTCCTATTCTGTAGGTCATAAATTGTGCTCTCATAATTTTATTTCTCTTTTAAACTACACAGGAATATCTTGTTGTAGTTTCATGCTCTGTTTTGAATTCGTGGGTTTTCTGCCTTATCATATGTGCTTCATTTTTCTTTATTTTACAATATTTATTTATAGACTCCTGGATTCACTTAGCTGATCTGGAGGTTATATTCCTTTCTATTATTAATAGCTTTCCTGTTTGCTTAATGCTTACACTCAAGATCTTTGAGTTTTTTTCCTCTTGGGATCTTTAGCAGTTTCAGTCATTTCCCCTTATATCTCCTATTGCTCATTTTCTGATTCCTTCTCCTTTGATGGAGGTTTCTCTGGGGGGCTATCTTCTCAGTTGTCAAAATCATTAGACTTCTTCCATATTAGCTGGCCTGAACTGAACCTTGGGCCCTTTACTTCTGGCAGGCCAGTAAAGTTTTGCACACTCTTAGAGCACAAAGAGAAGAGAGGAAGATAGAACTAAGTTCTGTTGCAATCTTGGTGTTTAGCTTGTGCAACTTCACTAGAGTGGGATGGGTTGTGTTGGGAGGGAGTGCTGAATTATGGTTAGGAGTCAATCTTCTTTTACTTCCCTGGATTTTTATTTTATTAGGTTTCTTGATGTCCTAGATCATGGAGCAGAAATTGTTTTATCTCTTAAGCATAATTCCTATTTTGGAGAGGTTTGAGAAGTTGTGAATACAGGAAGATATGACACATCAAAAAACTTGAAACATCATAAAATAATCCTCTGTCTTGTTCATCATATGACTCAGAAGTCATCTCTTTCTAATTCTTAGTGATCTACTTCTAGCAGTTTAATTCCTTCTCTTCAAAAGTTAGCCAAGGTTCCATTTCTTCCTTACAGTCTTCTCTAATGCTCTTAGGTAAAATTTTTATTACTCAGGCGGCTAGGTGGCATAGTGGATAAAGCACTGGCCTTGGAGTCAGGAGTACCTGGGTTCAAATCCGGTCTCAGACACTTAATAATTACCTAGCTGTGTGGCCTTGGGCAAGCCACTTAATCCCATTTGCCTTGTAAAAACCTAAAAAAAAAAGTATTACTCTTTTTAATATTTCTCAGAATATATTTTCCTGAACTTCTCTTTGGCACTTATTTCATCTCTGTATCATGGTTATTTGTCTATGTGCCTTTCCATCTTAATAGATCACAAATTTATCTATGTGTTCATAGAAGTTGTACATAATACTTAATGTTTATGAAACACAAGAAAAACAAAAACACTGGATGTCCCTAGATTACCTTCAATTTAACAAGCCCCAAACTGAACTCACTATCTTATCTCTAAACTCTTTCCCTGACTCTTAACTTTTCTGATTTTACTCATGAAACCACCATTCCATCACCCAGATTTGAAATTTTAGAGCCACATTTGATACTTTGCCTCAAATACATTTATTGGAATGCATATTTCGAACTATTTCCAATAATATGCCACATCTAATCACTTGTCAAATCCTGTTGATTCTACCTCCACACTAATATATTAAACATTCATCTCTTCTTGACTATTTCCATTGATATCAAGTTCAGTCCCTCATTATTTTTTGCCTTTTAAAATGCCTCATTATTACATTTCTTGCCTTCATTCTCTCCACTTCCTTTTGCTGTTGTTGAATTGTTTCAGTCATGTCTGACCCAATTGGGTGTTAGGCTTTTTTTTCTTGGCAAGGATACTAGATGCAAAGGTACTTATCCAATTCATTTTATAGATGAGGAAACTAAGGAAGTGTTTGAGTTCACATTTGAACTCAGATCCTCCTGGCCCATTTCCTTTACATGCAAAAGTAATTTTCCCTTATTTACTTTTATTTTTCTCCTGTTTGAAACTCTTCATTGCTTCTTCAATGCTTACCAGCTGAAGTACTAATTTCTCAGCTTGGTATTCAAGGCCCTATGCTAAATTCTCATATATATATATAGATATATATAGATATATATAGATATATATAGATATATATAGATATATATAGATATATATAGATATATAGATATATTGACACATATATATTGATATATTGACATATATATGATATATATATATATATAATATATATCCTTGTATTCATGGGATCACAGGATTTACAACTTAGAAGATACCATAGAGATCACCCAATTCAATCTCTTCATTTTACAATTGAGGAAATTGAGGCTCATTGAGGTAAAGGGATTTACATAAGGTATTATTTTCTAAGAGAATGAAAGGGCTCTGAAACCAAAGACAAGAGCTGGAACTAGGGGTAGGCAAGATAAGTAGTTACCTAGGATACAAAATGCAAAGTGTACAATAAGGGATGCCTACACAAGTAAAATCTTTTTACTGATTAACATCTTTTTAGTGCCAGAAAGTTCTTCTTTCTAAAGCATGTAGATAATGATTTTGTGAACATTTAAATTATATGTATTACAGTGAATACTCCAAACCTTAGAGGACACAATTTTCAAGCTTTGCCCTGACTCTGGGACTGTGACTCATTCTACTGCTAGAGCTTAGTACACTTAAGACACTTATATTAGACACTTTTAAAATGACTTGAATTGAGGTGTCAGTGCAATACTTGCTGTAATTTATGTGATTCTTCTGTACAAAAATTTCACTTTTCACTTCTCTGACTCTCAGAATACCTGTTTCTCTTCAAAGATACAGTTCAAATGCTACCTCCTGAAAGTTTTTTTCCTGATCCCCTTAGTTGTCAATGCTCCCAACCTCCATCCTGCCAAATTATATTATCCTTACTCATGAAATCATAAGGACATAGACTTAAAGCTGGAAGGGACCACAAAGGATTACTTCACCAAAACTGAGAGGCTTGATCACAGACACAAACAATTTATAAGTTGACAGAGGTAGGGGTAAACCAGAATCCTGTCTTCAAATCCACCTCACCATTATGGATATATCTTTTCCTCCAGTCCAATGTAAATTCCTTGAGGGCAGGGAGTATTTTCCTATCATTCTCTTTTCCTGTTATTGTTACTTACAATGCTTTAGCACATAGTGTGTATTTAATATATGCTTATCAAATTGGATCTTCTAAATCCCTTCATATAGTACTTTGTAATTATAAGATATAGCATTTATGTTCTTTGTATGTTGAAAATACTTAATGAATCTAATTTTAACCCACTGTTACAATTTTGTTTCATAAAGACTTCCTTCTGTGCATCCCACATCCCAACCTAACTGAACATTTATTCTTCCCCTGAACATATGGATTATAATCTGTAGACTAGAATATTTTTTATCCTATTATGGGGTGTTTTGAAACTAAGATGTGAAAAATGCTGTTATTTGTTTTTGCAGTGACTGGCAGCCTATTTAGAGCTAAAGAGCAGATCTAATAGTCAGACATTCTTTCAGTTCTGGGGAGGCAGGGATTGCATTGTGTATTTTGTGTGTGTGTGTGTGTGTGTGTGTGTGTGTGTGTGTGTGTGTGTGTGTGTGTGTGTGTGTGTATGTGTCGTGTCACATCTGCAATATAGGTTCCTGACT
Source organism: Macrotis lagotis (assembly GCF_037893015.1). Classification (NCBI taxonomy): domain Eukaryota; kingdom Metazoa; phylum Chordata; class Mammalia; order Peramelemorphia; family Peramelidae; genus Macrotis; species Macrotis lagotis. The sequence goes on along the minus strand of NC_133664.1, from coordinate 87,046,467 downwards.
AGTATTTAATAATAGTAACTTTTCTACTTTTAGGGGGGGAAAAAGTAGGAGATATTAGCATAGACCTCTGCTTTTGACCTAAGCATTTGTAAAATGCTACATTCTAAAAGTGATGTTTCCCCAGGCTAAATCACATGTGTAGAAGCAATAACCTCTTGTGGTAAGGGCACCCATTGACAATATTTATACCCTTATTTGCCAGACTTGTTTCCAAGAAAGGGAGGCAGATGGCTTGTCCAGCCTTGAATCTGTTGAGGTGACTGACTTTACAAAAGGCTTCCTATTTGTTTTGTTTTGTTTTACAATTGTAACAATTGAACAGTTAGACTCCCTAGACTCATAAGAAGAGAGAGACAAGAGGAGGAATAAATGTAAGATTAAAGGTCACGTTTCTTCTCAGAATGGAAGTTTAAAATTTTTTTTTACTTGATCTACTTTTCTGCTGGATAATGGAATTCACCCCATTAGAAACCACTTCTGAGCGTGAAACCATTATTCACCCTTCTGGTGATGGAGTTTTTGTAGGCGACATATGAAAAAGACACAAAGGAAAAGACACAAAAAAAAGTTTACTTAAAGAGAAAAGTCTCACAAATTATTAGGGGCCATAGAGGTTGCTAAGGTCAGGGATTAGAATGGCAAAAAGATGTGGGGGTCCAACAGTAACAACAAAATGACAAGATGCATTTAAAAATAAATTTTACTTTTTTAAAACCTAAAAATATAAAGCTGTCAATTTTCATTAAGAATGAAGCAGATGAAATTTAGCTAGTGCCAAATAATTAATGACTTTTAATAATACTAATAAATTTGAATTTCATCAAAACCATGTTGCTTCTCATAGACCGTTTCAAGCAAAGACTAGAAGCTCTTCTTAATAAGCCTATCACCTGTCTAAATATGGGTACTGCTGACAGCTTTTCCAGATACATCAATTATAATTAATGAGTAATAAGAATGCCAAAATGGACTTCTTTGGCACTTGGACACGGAGGCCCTTGCATTTAAAATTAAATCCATTAATTGTAACTACTATACTTTTGTGAACCCACAGGTAGCGTACAAACTCATTCATTGCTCTGGCAACAGTGCCAATCGTAGTTAATTATGGCACATGATTTATCTAACTTGGGAAGGGCTGCACTAGAGTGCCCCAAATCAAACTGATAAAGGGTCATTAGATCATATTGTTCAAGACAGTTTGGAAACTGATAATGAAATATGTCTACAGAATCTTGAATAAAATTGATTGGAAAGAGATGCTCTAATGGTTTCAAGGAGAAGTCTGCTCTCTGCATCGTCCAGCAGTCTGGAAGTCATGAGGTAAGAGGCAAGGCTTTTCTTCATGCCTGGGCTATGAAATTTATTTAAAAATAAAAGTTTTTTAATGGCATTTGGCAATTTCCCGACTATTTCGATGGCAGCCATTTTGATTCATCAGCTTTGACATTGGCAGCATGGGAGTCCAGTGAAAGAAAGGAATAAATTAACTTCCAATTGGCTTTTGGATCCAGCTGAATGATAAGAAAGATGTTGGAATTTTATGCATGTACCGAGTGCTGAATTTTAAAGTTTTATGAAGGGGGTGAGGGGAGTCAAAGCTTAAGTAAATGGTTGGAAGATCCTGGCAAAGGAGTGTTCTCCTCTCACTTCCCTTTCTCTATTCAAATCATGGGATAATAGATCATGATTGAGCTGGAAGGGATCTTAGAAATCTTTTAGCCCAATCTCTTCATTTTACAGGTACATTATGGAAAAGAAAGATTAAGTGAATTGCTCAGGAACATAGTTTGAATTTATTTTTTCCTCCTTTGCAGTTGTTTCTTTCTAAAGCAGGTTGAAAAGGAAACCTATCCTCCCTGAGGGGTACAGTCTAAAGAAGGTCCTAAAGGAGGAACTAGGACAACCAGTATAGGAGGACTAAGAAGGTCTAAATAGTCCTCTGTTTATTAACTTTTTTACCTTGTACTCAGCACTGCTAGAAACAGATCATAGATGCTAAATTAGCTTCCAATGATGTGTATAAGCTCCAAGTATATAATCAAAAATAAAAGATAGTATAAGCCAAACAAAAAGCTAAAGCAAAAGCAAACAAAATATTGATCTGCACTGATAAGGAAACTTCCTTACTAGGAATTTCATACATTAATAAAATCGAACATCTTTCTCCCTCATCTCTCCCCAAAAAATTATCATTATTTGTAATCTTTTGGAATTGGAGAAGCTTGAATTTTCAAATTTTGCCTCTATCTTTTTTAAATGGTAGATTCTCTAAATTCTCTAAAATAGACTATTTGAGATGAATTCTCAGGTAAAAATTCTAGAATTTAGAATAGGATAGAATAGAATAATAGAATTTATCTATTATTAAACATGGAATTTTTAAGCACTTATAAATGGAAGCCAGACTCCTGGAGTCTGCAAAGTTGTCTGAGAACAGTATGAAATTAAGTTGATTTGATTTTTGGATAACATTATTAGATTGGGAAATTCTTTTTTTTTTTTTAGTTTTTTTTGCAAGGCAAGTGGGGTTAAGTGGCTTGCCCAAGGCCACATGGCTAGGCAACTATTAAGTGTCTGAGGTCAGATTTGAACCCAGGTACTCCTGACTCCAGGGCCAGTGCTCTATCCACTGCGCCACCTAGCCACCAGATTGGGAAATTCTTAAAAAAAAAAAAAGGGTATTTGGGCATTTGACAAAGTTGCCCATGATATTCTTGAAGACAAGATGAAGAAATGTGGTCTGAGTGATATAGTTCAGTTAGATGGTCATGTAGCTAATTGAATAACCATATCCAAAGAGTGTTAACTATTAGACCTATGTCAACTTGGAAGGTTACAAGTATAAAATTATAGGCATCTTGATAAAGGTAATTGATTTGCTAATGTACTCTGCACTGATCTGACTACATGCAGAGGAGTATCTTGTCTAGGTCCAGTGGCTATTTTTTGAAAGGGATATTGTTAAATGAGACTAGAGGAAGCTTACTAGGATAGTGAGGAGTCTGGAAATCTATTCAATCTGGGAAAGAGATAGTTAGGAGGTGAGAAGAGCAAAAAAAGAGAGCTATCTTCAAATATTTGAAAGGTGAAGAGTGAGGCTGGTTACTTCAATTCACTAGCAAATCAAAACATCACCCTTGTAATGTCATTAGTACTCTTCAAGGATGAAGAATGAGGGGCAGTTAGTAAACATTATAGATAAAGCACCAGCTCTGAAGTCAGGAGGACCTGAGTTCAAATTCAGCCTCAGACATTTAATAATTACTTAGCTGTGTGACCTTGGGTAAGTCACTTAATACAACTGTCTTGCAAAAACATAAAAACTGAAGAATGAACAACAACAATTTGTGTAAGGGGGACTATTCTTCCATGGAGTTCCAAGGGGGTAAAACTAGGTATAAGTTAAGGGAAACAGTTTTTAACTCAGTATAAGAAAGAACTTTCTAACAATTAGAGTAGTTTAGAAATGAATGATCTTCCCCAAGCAGAAATTGGTGACTGCCTATTAAGAACATTATAGAGGTGATTCCTAGATGTGTTAGATCTTTAGTAAAAATGACCCTTCTAATCCAATATTCTCTTCTTTGATTTTTATGAATTCAACAGGATATGGTTCTACCTAATACTTCTAAAGAGATACTCTTGGGAAGAACTTGACTATAAAAGCACATTGCTACTATGAGAATTGAACCCAAGCCTAACCAAAACTGACTCTGACATAGTAAGAATAATACTCTAATATTTCTGCAGGATATCGGAGGAGAGGCTGCAGCTCAAACCACAAACAACTTCTATTAATAACTCTTCTTACTCTGATTTGACTGAAAAAGGGAGGAAAGTTTAGTATCTATTAATTTAGACAAAGTAGTTGAGTCATTTTGTGGTACCTAGCTGTAACTGATAGAATGCTGATCTTGGGCATCAGGAGGACTAATGGTCAAATCCTTCCTCCTCACATTTATTAGCTGTGTAGCCATGTACAAATCACTGAAACATTCTGATCCTCAAGTATATCAGCTATAAAATGGGTATCAACACATACATTACATATATTACTGCTATTATTACATATGTTAATGCTCAAAAGATCATATATGAAAAGTACTTTACAAACCCTAAAGTGCATTAAATATCATTACCATTACTACTAATTTTAAAATTAAGTTGAATGAAAACCATTTTTTGAGATTCAGTGTGCGTGTGTGTGTGTGTATGTGTGTGTGTGAGAGAGACAAACATACACAGAGAAAAAGAAAGACACAAACAAAAAAATTGAGGTCTTCTTGAGCTCATTAGAGATGTCCTGGAATGCCAAAAATTCTGGTTTTGAAAATTCTGATATAGGTGTAATCTGTCAGGTTTCATGTATTCCATCAGTCTTTAATACATACACATACTGGCTGCCTGGTGGTTTTGGTTCACTGGCTGAACTAGTCCTAGGATCACAGATTTTCTCAAAGATCATGGGGGTTGGGGGGGGAGAGGGGGTTGGAGGCGTAAGCCAAGGTCACAGGATCATAACTTTAGATTCCAACACCTCATTTAAAGATGAGGAAACCAAGGCCCAGAATGGTTAAGTGATATACCAAAGTTCATAAAGAGGCAAAATTTGAATCTGGATCCTTTGGCTCCAGATTCACTGAATGCACTTTTTTCCCTTTATATCTCATGTTAAATAGGAAGAATCATATTTATCCTGAGCTTTTAGTGTTGAGCAGGATTTCACAAAATCTCACAAATGTGTTGCCTTAGTTAGACAAAAGATATTCAAAAGATTACAAAGGGAGTATTTCTCACAAATGAAAAATAAAAAATAAGATTAAAAATGGAATAAATACATGAGATGGAATAGGTCTTAAGCAATAACTACATTCACATTTACTGAAGGGAATATGGCTTTATCAGTGGAATAGTGGAGTAGTGACATATTGACATTTACAAAGCATGGCCATTTCTGTAAAATTAACTATGTTATGCCCCAATTTGAGCCTATGAATGGTTTCTGTGGAAACAGCTAGTTAGATCTAGGCCAGTGACTGACACTAGCAAGCACAAAGGTTAGGCTTGTCCTGATTTCATTTCATCTACACTCTTGAGTATATTTTATGGGTTCTTGTACAAGCTGTGATTTATGTTTCAAGAGACTCATGGCTTTTAAAAGTAATTTCTGAAAATGAATTCCTTTTCCAAGTTGGTGCCCCTGTCATGGAGCTCAATAAGACTCACTCCTCAGCACTAACAGCATTGTATAAGCTTGGTTTACTTTTAATATGAACTCCGTTGTATTTTCTTTCTAGTATTAAGGAGAAAATTGTTCCTAGGGGACTGTGTTTCATGGCCTTTATAGCTCTCCTATAGTATCCAGTACGATGCTTTGCACTGTGTAAGTACTGAAGAGATGTTTGATGATTTGATTTCTAATTCCTCTAAATATACTGAAAGAGAAAATCTGATAAATTTGTTCTTGAACTCATTCTTAAATGTTTTCAATCCAAAGCCAGACTTGGTGCAGGTGCAGCTTTTATAAACATGATCAGATCTAACTGAAAATGGATGGACAATGTTTACATCTTTCCTTGTTTGGTTTTCTTTTTCTTGCTTTTTAAGTTTTGCTGATGCCTTTTTTGCAACGCATCTTGTACTACACTCCACCCTCTTCTCATATCCCCTATTAAACCCTTCCATTAAACATGGATAGTCAGGTAAAATCATCCTACTAAGTGACAGAATCTGACAGTTTCAGCAGCATCATGCCCCTTATAGTGGTGTTGCTCAGTCATTTTTAATCACGTCCAACTCTTTGTGATACTATTTGGGGTTTTCTTGGCAAAGAAAAAGGAATGGCTTGCCATTTCCTTGTCTAGCTTGTTTTTACAAATGAGGAGACTGTGGCAAACAAGGGTAGTGACTTACCCAGGATCATACAGCCAGTAAGTGCCCGAGGCCAGATTTGAATCCAGAAAGATGAGTCTTCCTGACTCCAGGCCTGACACTTTATCCTCTAAACGATCTAGCCACCCTGCCCTCATAGTACCAAGCCTCTTAAAAGGGGAGTGTGTCTGTCATATGTTCTTTGAGATCAAGTTGGTCCAATCACTGAGGTTAAACTGAATTCAAATTCTTCTTAATGTGTTTTCATTTACATTATTGTAGTCATTATATATTTTGTTCCTGTCTACTTGAAAGAAAGAATGGAGACTTTAATGTTGTAATTTCTACCTTCACATCTTTTTAATCCTATCCCTTCCCTCCATTCATGTAGCTATCATCTTAATTTATCAAATTCATCTTAACTCATCAAATCATGTCTAGATTATTGTCACAGTCTTGTTCAAGAAGATGTCAGGACTTCCAATTTCCCTTTGATTATTATATAAACTCCTCCATTAGGCATTTAAAGTCCTTCAAAATCTATTTCCATTCCCTAATTGATAAACGGTCAAAAGATATGAACAGAAAGTTTAGATGAAGAAATTAAAGTTATCTATAGTTATATGAAAACTGCTATTGATGATTCACGAGTGAATTCTATCAGAAATTTAAGGAACAATTGGTTTCAATTCTTTATAAATTCTTTGGAAAAATAGATGAAGATGGAACTCTGCCTAACTCTTTCTATGACACCAATATTGTGCTGATACCTAAACCAGGAAGAGTTAAAACAGAAAAAGAAAATTAGAGGCCTATCTCCCTGATGAATATAGATACAAAAATCTTAAATAAAATCTGGGCAAAATGATTACAACAAGTTATCACTAGGATAATACACTATGACCAAGTAGGATTTATCCCAGGAATGCAGGGTTGGTTCAATATTAGGAAGACTGTTAGTATAATTAATTATATCAGTAACAAACCTATCAGAAATCACATGATTGTATCAATAGATGCTGAAAAAGCTTTTTGACAAAATACAGCATCAATTCCTACTAAAAATACTAGAGAGTATAGGAATAAATGGATTATTCCTCAGAATAATAAGCAGTATCTATCTGAAACCATCAACAAGCATTATATACAATGGGGATAGGCTAGAGGTATTCCCAATAAGATCAGGTTGAAACAAGAATGCCCATTATCACCACTACTATCCAATACTGTATTAAAAATGTTAGCTTCAGGGGCGGCTAGGTGGCACAGTGGATATAGCATCGGCCCTGGAGTCAAGAGTACCTGAGTTCAGATCTGGCCTCAGACACTTAATAATTACCTAACTGTGTGGCTTCGGGCAAGCCACTTAACCCCATTTGCCTTGCAAAAAAAAAAGGTTAGCTTCAGCAATAAGAGAAGAAAAAGAAATTGAAAGCTCTTACCCTTTGCAGATGACACGATGGTATACCTAGAGAAACCCCAAAAATCATCTAAAAAACTACTAGAAATAATTAGCAACTTTAGTAAAGTCACAGGATATAAAATAAACCCTCATAAATCCTCTAGAAAGATACAGCAGAAAGAGCTAGAAAGAGGAAATCCCATTCAAAGTAACCTCAAACAATATAAAATACCTGGGAGTCTATCTGCCAAGGCAAACTCAAAAACTTTTTGTAAACAATTACAAAACACTTCTCACACAAATAAAATCAGATATAAATAACTGGGCAAACATCAATTGCTCATGGATAGGTCGAGCTAATATAATAAAAATGACAATTCTACCAAAATTAAACTACTTGTTTAGTGCCCTACCAAATAAAATTCCAAAAAATTACTTTAGTGAGTTGGAAAAAAAAGTAAGTAAATTCATATGGAGAAATAAAAAGTCAAGAATTTCCAGGGATTCAATGAAAAAGAAGGTGGCTTAGCCTTACTAGATCTAAAATTACATTATAAAGCATCAGTCATCAAAACTGTTTGGTATTGGCTAAGAAATAGAGTTGTGGATCAGTGGAATAGACTAGGTACAATAGAAGGAAACAATTATAATAATCTGCTGTTTGATAAACCCAAAGAGTCCAGCTATTGGAATAAAAACTCTCTCTTTGACAAAAACTGTTGGGAAAATTGGAAGTTAGTATGGAAGAAAGTTAGATTAGACCCTATATGATCGAAATGAATACAGGATCTAGAGATTAAAAACAATTTTATAAGCAAACTAGAAGATCAAGGAGTGGTTTACCTGTCAGATCTATAGAAAGGGAAGCACTTTATGACCAAGGAAGAGATGGAGAACATCATTAAAAACGAACTAAATAATTTTGATTACATTAAATTAAAAAGCTTTTGCACAGATAAAACCACTGTAACCAAGATTAAAAGAAATGTAGTAAAATGGGAAACAATTTTTACAAATAGTACTTTTGACAAAGGACTCATTTCTAAAATATACAGAGAACTGAGTCAAATTTTCAAAAAAACAAGCCATTCCCCAATTGATAAATGGTCAAAGGATATACAAAGGCAATTTACAGATGAGAAAATCAAAGTGATCCATAGCTGTATGAAATTTAGTTCTAAATCATTACTTATTAGAGAAATGCAAATTAAAGCATCTTTGAGGTACCACCTCACACCTCTCAGACTGGCCAATATGATCAGAAAGGATAATGACTAATGTTGGAAGGGATATGGGAAATCTGGGACACTAATACATTGTTGGTGGAGCTGTGAACTCATCCAACCTTTCTGGAGAACAGTTTGGAATTGCACCCAAAAGGCAAAATAAATATGCATACCCTTTGATCCAGCAATACCACTACTGTGTCTATACCCTGAAGAGATTTTTGAAAAAAGATAAAAGCATCACTTATACAAAAATATTCATAGTGGCCCTGTTTGTGGTGGCAAAGAACTGGAAATTAAGTAAATGTCCTTCAATTGGGGAATGGCTTAACAAACTGTGGTATATGTATGTCATGGAACACCATTGTTCTATTAGAAACCAAGAAGGATGGGAATTCAGGGAAGCCTGGAAGGATTTGCATGAGCTGATGCTGAATGAGATGATCAGAACCAGAAAAACATTGAACATCCAAACAGCAATATGGGGGGTGATGTTCAGCCTCGATGGACTTGCTCATTCTATCATCGCAGCAATCAGGGACAATTTTGGGCTATCTGAGATGGAGAATACCATCTGTATCCAGAGAAAGAACTGTGGAGTTTAAAAAAAGATCAAAGATTATTACCTTTAACTTAGAAAAAAACTGTTATCTTATTATGTAATTTTGCTATCTCTTATACTTTATTTTTCTTCCTTAAGGATATGATTTGTGTCTCATCACATTCAACTTAGATCAATGTATACCATAGAAACAGTGTAGAGACTAACAGACTGCCTTCCATGGGGGTGGAGGGAGGGAAGCAAGATTAGGGGAAAAATTGTAAAATTCAAAATAAATAAAATCTTTATAAAAAAAGAAAAGAAAGTTGCTATTGATCAGAGAATACAAATTAAAACAATTCTGAGGTATTACCTTAACCTATCAGATTGGCTAATATGACAGAAAAGGAAAATGACAAATTTTGGAGGGGAAGTGGGAAAATTGGGATACTAATGGACTGTTGGTGGAGTTGTAAACTAATTCCACCAGTCTAGAGAGAGGTTTGGAACTATTTCCAAAGGACTCTAATGACTGTGCATATCCTTTGTTCTAACAATTACACTACTAGGTCTGTATCCCAAAGAGATCATTAAAAAATAAAGGAAACAGATCCACATTTATAAAAATATTTATGGAAGCTCTTTTGTTGTGATGAAAAATTAGAAATTGATGGAATGCTCCTTGACTGGAAAATGGTTGAACAAAATGGGGTATATGAATGTGATGGAATACTATTAGTCTGTAAGAAAGCATGAAAGGGTGGACTTCAAAAAAGCCTGGAAATTTTTACATGAAATGACAATGAGAGAAGTAAGCAGAACCAGAGGAACATCATGCACAGTAACAGCAAGACTGATCAACTATGATAGACTTACTTCTTCTCAGCAGCACAATGATCAAAGACAAGTCTAAAGGACTTGTGATGGAAAATACCATCTACATCCAAGGAATGACTATGGAGTTTGAAGGCAGACCAAAACATACTATTTTCCATGTTTAAAATTTGTATTATGCTTTATGGTTTTTTTTCCCCTCTTATGTTTTTCCCTTTTATTCTGATTATTCTTTTATAACATGACATATGGAAATATATTTAACATACATGTAGAACCTATAACAGATTACTCATTATCAAGGAGAGGGAGGAAAGAAAGAAAGGAGGTAGGAAAAAAGTGGAACTCAAAATCTTACCCAAAAAAATGAATGTTGAAAACTCTCCTTGCATGTAGTTGAAAAAATAAATTTATTTTAAAAAACCAATTAAACTGGAAATGTTCAAACTTCCAAAAAATCATAAACAGGCAGATTTCAGAAATACCTGGAAAGACCAACATGAAATGATGCTGAGTGAAGGGAGCAGAACCAAAAGAACATTGTATACATTAATAACAACATTGTGAAATGATCAACTAGATACACTTGGCTCTTCTCAGCAATACAATGATTGAGATAATTCCGAAAGACTTGTGATGGAAAATGCCATCCACATCCAGAGGAAAAAAAATCTGGAGTTTGAATGCAGTTTGAAGTACACTATTTTCACTTAAAATTTATGGGTGCTTTCTTTCTTTTGATTTTCCCTTTTGTTCTTATTCTTCTTTCACAACAAGACTAACATGGAGATAACTTTGACACAATTATACATGCACAACATATATCAGATTGATTAGAGAGGGGGAAGAAAGGGAAGAAGGAAAAAAAATTTGTAACTTAAAATTTTATTTAAAAAGTGAATGATAGACTTCCAGCCAAGATGGTGGAGAGAAGACAGGCACAGTTCTAAAGTCTCCTGACCTCTTCCCCATCTATCACATGAAACAAACCTCTTAAAAGAAATCTGACCCACAAAACCCAGAAAGAAAAGCCAGGAGAAAGAACATCTACCTCAGGATTTATATCCCGCAGCAGCTTTGGCTGAGTACAGGCGGTTGAGTCTGGGCTCAAAGGGAGGATCAGCTCCCGATCAGCCAGATTAACAGCTGAATTGGAACTGGGAGTCTAAGGGCCAGAGAGCCAGACCTGCTGGATCAGCAGTGGGGCTGGATGAAAGGGGCTTGGGTCCATGGGGAAGCAAAGGTGCTGGTGTTGGTGCTGTCCTCCTGGAGCTCAGGGACCAGGCTGGGGGAAGAGTTCTGGTGCAAGAGAGCTGCAGACACCATCCTTAGGCTCCTCGGGTCTGAGAAACTCTGAGTCCACACCTCCATTGCACTGAGGCCTCTTCCCAAACAAACAAATGCAAACTACTTCTGCCTCAGGCCCAGGTGTGTGAGCAAAAGAAACAGCCCAGCTGAGGAATGACCTCAGGCCAGGGTAAAGCCCACGATTGATTGAAGGCAAAAGAATTCAAAGCTCCAACTCCTCCCCTCAAGCAAAGGGAGAAGGCCTTGCAACCAAGGTCACAGACACTCCAGAGAAAGCAACAAGCACCTCCTACTGGCCAGCCAGAGAAACTGCACTCAGTAAAGCTTTTAGCGATCCCAAGCCCAGGTGAACCAGCCCCCCCCCCCCCACTCAAGGTCTTAGCATAATGAAGAAGGGTCAGCAGAAAGGTGGATCCACAGAAAAATTCCTGGAAGGGAAAGACCCCAACCCAGAGAGACCTGGAACCTCTGAGGAGAATACAATCTGGTCTCCAGCACAGAGAGACTTCCTTGAAGAAATAAGGAAGGAGCTTAAAAATTTGGGAGAGACAATTAATACCTTGCAACAAGAAAACAAAACCTTAGAAAGCATAATTGGACATACACAAAAAGAGAATAAATCTCTCAGATCATCAATTGGACAATTACAAAATGAGAATAATTCTCTCAGATCCTCAAACAAGCAAATGCAAAAAGAAATTAATTCTCTCAAAACCTCAATTGGTCAAATGGAAAGCTCTTTCAAAAGTAGAATTGATCAATTGGAAAAAGAGTTGCAAAAGGTTAATGAAGAAAACTCCTCCCCCCAAAAAAGAAGGGAGTCTACAGAAACTAATGACTCCATGAGACAGCAAGAGTCAGTTAAACAAAATAAAAAAAATAGAAAAAATAGAAGCAAATGTAAAATACCTCATCAACAAAACCACTGACCTCAAGAATAGATCGAGGAGGGGCAACCTGAAAATTATAGGACTTCCTGAAAACATTGAAGAGAAAAAAAGCCTGGACTTACTATTACAGGATCTAGTGATGGAAAACTGCCTTGATATCATGGAATTGGAGGGCAAAGTAGTTATTGAAAGAGTACATTGATCCCCACCAGAAAAAGATCCTAAAACGAAAACATCGAGGAATGCTGTGGCCAAACTCCAGAACTATCAGATAAAAGAGAAAATCCTGCAAGCAGCCAGAAAGAAACAATTTAAATATCAAGGAGCCACAGTAAGGATCACATAGGACCTGGCTGCATCAACTTTAAGGGATCAAAGGGCCTGGAATGAGATATTTCGAAGAGCACAGGAGCTTGGAATGCAGCCAAGAATCTACTTTCCTGCAAAGCTGAGCCTTCTCTTCCAGGGAAAAAGATGAACATTTAACAAAATGGAAGAATTCCAAAAATTTCTGATGAAAAGACCAGAGCTAAACAGAAAATTTGGACATCAAACAGGAGGTTCAAGAGACACATGAAAAGGTAAAAAAAAAGGGGGGGTGGTAAAAGGAAAAAAAATGCAATCCAGTAAGTTGAAACTGGCTATATCCCAGCATGGGGGGAAAAAAGATTCTCATAAATCTTGAGAAATGTAACTCTAACAGAGAGAATACACCTAGCCAGAAATGATGGATATTCATGACCTATCCATGAGACTGCTATCTAATGGGATGCAACTGGCTTTAACCCCACTTGGGAGAAAGACTCTAATAACTCTCAGGAAATTTGACTCTATTCAATAGAATATACTGAACTAGAAGGGACAGACACTCAGAATTTTATATGACTTAGAATGATCTAAAAAAAAACACTGCCTCCCTAAAAAGGGGGACAGGAAAGAGACAGGAGGAGGGAGGGGATTGAATGGGGCAAATCTCATTACACTAAGAGGTACCAAAAAACCTATGGTAATAGAGGGGAAGAAGGGAGCAGAGGAGAAACACCTGAATCTTCTTCTCATCAGACTTGGCTTAAAGTCAACCTAAACATACTCAGTTAACTTATAAAACATCTAACCTTTCAAGTATTAATAGGGGAAAAGGGGAGGGGGGGACAGAGAAAGGGAAGGGGAGCGGGGGAAATAAGGGGAAATAACAAAAGGAAGGGAAGGGAAAAGGGAAAAAGGGAAAGGAGAAAGAAAGGGGAGGGTATGATATAAGAGGGTGAACACACTGAAGGGGGTGGTATTCAGAAACAAAATACTGGGGAATATGGATAAAAGGGCAGGAAAGGGGGAAAAATACAAACAGAAGGAAGATAGCACAGAGGGCAATAAAGAATTAGTAATCATAACCTTGAATGTGAATGGGATGAACTCTCCCTTAAAACTTAAGCAAATAGCAGAGTGGATTAAAAACCAGAATCCTACAATATGCTGCTTACAAGAAACTCATTTGAAGCAGAGAGATACATATAGAGTAAAGGTAAAAGGTTGGAGCAAAATATATTTTGCTTCAGCTGAAGTAAAAAAAGCAGGGGTAGCAATCCTTATCTCAGACAAAGCAGCAGCAAAAATAGATAGCATTAAAAGAGATAAGGAAGGAAACTTTATCCTCCTAAAAGGTACCATAGACAATAAAGTCATTTCAATATTGAATATATATGCACCCAGTGGGACAGCATCCAAATTCTTAGAGGAGAAGCTGAAAGAACTACAGGAAGACATAGACAACAAAACTCTACTAGTGGGAGACTTCAACCTCCCGCTGCCAGATCTAGATAAATTGAATCATAAAACAAACAAGAAAGAAATTAGGGAAGTAAATAGATTATTAGAAAAATTAGATATGGTAGACTTATGGAGGAAACTGAATGGGGATAGAAAGGAATATACCTTTTTCTCTGCAGTACATGGAACTTATACAAAAATTGACCATGTACTAGGACATAAAAACCTAATGATCAACTGCAGAAAGGCAGAAATAGTGAATACATCTTTCAATACATCTTGCAATAAAAGTCATATGCAATACTGGGCCAAGGAGATATAGACCCAGAACAAATTGGAAACTGAATAACCTCATTTTAAAAAATGAGTGGACCAAAAAACAAATTATAGAAAGAATTAACCATTTTTATCCTAGATAATGATAATAATGAAACAACATACCAAAACTTATGGGATTCATTCAAAGCGACTCTCAGGGGATATATTATAGCTCTAAATGCTTATATGAATAAGGAGAAAGAGGAAGTCAATGAACTAAACATGCAACTAAAAAATTAGAGAAAGAACAAATCAAAAATCCCCAATCAAATACCAAATTAGAAATTCTAAAAATTAAGGGAGAAATTAATAAAATTGAAAGCAAAAAAACTATTGAATTAATAAATAAAACCAAAAGTTGGTATTATGAAAAAACCAATAAAATTGATAAACCTCTGGTCAATTCGATTAAAAAAAGAAAACCAAATTGCTAGTATTATAAATGAAAAAAGGTGAACTCACCACCAAGGAGGAGGAAATTAAAGTAATAATTCGAAATTATTTTGCCCGACAATTCTATGCCAATAAATTTGATAATCTAAGTGAAATAGATGAATATTTACAAAAATATAAGTTTCCCAGGTTAAATGAAGAAGAGATTAAATACCTAAACAACCCTATCTCAGAAAAAGAAATTCAACAAGCCATTATTGAACTCCCTAAAAAAAAATCTCCAGGGCCTGATGGATTCACAAGTAAATTCTACCAAACATTTAAGGAACAATTGGTTCCAATCCTATATAAACTCTTTGGAAAAATAGGGAAAGATGGAACTCTGCCTAACTCTTTTTATGAAACCAATATGATACTGTTACCTAAACCAGGAAGAGTTAAAACAGAGAAAGAAAATTATAGACCTATTTTCCTGATGAATATAGATGCAAAAATCCTAAATATAATCTTAGCAAAATGACTACAAGTCATCACTAGGATAATACATTATGATCAAGTAGGATTTATTCCAGGAATGCAGGGTTGGTTCAATATTAGAAAAACTGTTAGTATACTCAATTATATCAACAACAAACCTATCAGAAATCACATGATCATATCAATAGATGCTGAAAAAGCTTTTGACAAAATACAGCATCCATTCCTATTAAAAACACTAGAGAGTGTAGGAATAAATGGACTGTTCCTTAAAATAATTAGCAGTATCTATCTGAAATCATCAACAAGCATTATATTC
The DNA here is from genome assembly GCF_037893015.1 of Macrotis lagotis. Classification (NCBI taxonomy): domain Eukaryota; kingdom Metazoa; phylum Chordata; class Mammalia; order Peramelemorphia; family Peramelidae; genus Macrotis; species Macrotis lagotis. The sequence continues at coordinate 87,031,118 of NC_133664.1, read as the reverse complement.
AATAGGGAGAGGCTAGAGGCATTCCCAATAAGATCAGGGGTGAAACAAGGGTGCCCATCATCACCACTACTATTCAATATTGTATTAGAAATGTTAGCATCAGCAATTAGAGAAGAAAAAGAAATTGAAGGAATTAGAATTGGGAAGGAAGAGACAAAACTCTCACTCTTTGCAGATGACATGATGGTCTACCTAGAGAATCCCAAGAAATCATCTAAAAAACTACTGGAAACAATTAGCAATTTTAGGAAAGTTGCAGGTTATAAAATAAACCCTCATAAATCCTCAACTTTTCTATATATGTCTAGCAAGAAACAGCAGGAAGAGCTAGAAAGAGAAATCCCATTCAAAGTAACCTCAGACAATATAAAATATTTGGGAGTCTATTTGCCAAGACAGACTCAGAATCTTTTTGAAAACAATTATAAAACACTTCTCACACAAATTAAATTAGATTTAAATAACTGGGCTAATATCAACTGCTCATGGATAGGTAGAGCTAATATAATAAAAATGACAATTCTACCAAAACTAAACTATCTGTTTAGTGCCCTACCAATCAAAATTCCAAAAAATTACTTTAATGAGTTAGAAAAAATTGTAAGTAAATTCATATGGAGAAATAAAAAGTCAAGAATTGCCAGGAGCTTAATGAAAAAAAGTGCAAACAAAGGTGGCTTAGCCTTACCCGATCTAAAATTATATTATAAAGCATCAGTCATCAAAACTGTTTGGTATTGGCTAAGAAATAGAGTGGTGGACCAGTGGAATAGACTAGGTGTAAAAGCAGGAGATGATTATAGTAATCTTCTGTTTGATAAACCCAAAGAGTCCAGCTATTGGGATAAAAACTCCCTCTGATAAAAATTGCTGGGATAATTGGAAGTTAGTATGGAAGAAACTTAGATTAGACCAACATCTCACACCCTTTACCAAGATAAGATCCAAATGGTTACAGGACATAGACATAAAAAAACAATACTATAAGCAAATTAGAAGATCAAGGACTAGTTTACCTGTCAGATCTATGGAAAGGGGAACAGTTTATGACTAAGGAAGAATTGGAGAACATCACCAAAAACCAATTAGATGATTTCGATTACATTAAATTAAAAAGCTTTTGCACAGATAAAACCAAAGTAACCAAGATCAAAAGAAATGTAGTAAATCTTTACAACTAATGATTCTGACAAAGGACTCATTTCTAAAATATACAGAGAACTGAGTCATATTTTTAAAACAAAAAAACCATTCCCCAATTGACAAATGGTCAAAGGATATGCAAAGGCAATTTACAGATGAGGAGATCAAAGCAATCCATAGCCATATGAAAAATTGCTCTAAGTCATTAATTATTAGAGAAATGCAAATTAAAACTTCTCTGAGGTACCACCTCACACCTCTCAGATTGGCCAGTATGACCAGGAAGGATAATGATCATTGTTGGAAGGGATGTGGGAACACTATTACACTGTTGGTGGAGCTGTGAACTCATCCAACCCTTCTGGAGAGCTATTTGGAACTATGCCCAAAGGGCAACAAAAATGTGCATACCTTTTGAAGAGATGAGGAAAAAGAGTAAAAACATTACTTGTACAAAAATATTTATAGCAGCCCTGTTTGTGGTGGCAAAGAACTGGAAATCCAGTAAATGTCCTTCAATTGGGGAATGGCTTAGCAAACTGTGGTATATGTATGTCATGGAACACTATTGTTCTATTAGAAACCAGGAGGGATGGGATTTCAGGGAAACCTGGAGGGATTTGCATGAACTGATGCTGAGTGAGATGAGCAGAACCAGAAAAATACTGTACACCCTAACAGCAACATGGGAGTGATGTTCAACCTTGAAGGACTTGCTCATTCCATCAGTGCAACAATCGGGAACAATTTTTGGCTGTCTGCAAAGGAGAGTTCCATCTGTATCCAGATAAGGAGATGTGGAGTTTAAACAAAGTACAAGGACTATTCCCTTTAATTTAGAAAAAAACAGTTATCTTATTGTCTGATCTTGTTACCTCTTAGAATTCTCTTCTCTTTAAGGATATGATTTCTCTCTCATCACACCCAATTTGGATCAAGGTACAACATGGAAACAAAGTAAAGACTGACAGAGTGCTGTCTGTGGGGGGTGGGGGGAGGGAAGCAAGATTGGGGGAAAATTGTAAAACTCAAATAATATCTTTAATAAAAATAAATTTTAAAAAATGAATGACAGGGGCAGCTATGTGGTACAGTGGATAGAGCACCAGCCTTGGAGTTCAAATCTGGCCTCAGACACTTAATAATTACCTAGCTGTGTGGCCTTGGGCAAGCCACTTAACCCCATTGCCTTGAAAAATCTTAATAAAAAAGAATGATAAAACTTTCTTTAAATATAATTGGGATAAAATAAAGCACAACAAAAGGGGGGGGATCTGGTTCCAAGTTATCTTTCTAAACTAATTGCACCTTTCTCTAACTTGTTCCTTCTTACTTGCTATTCTCTGCGCCCTCTATTCCCTATCTCAGACTTTGCATAGGCTCTGTTTTGACAAATTTATGACTTTATATTTACCTAACTGTAAAGAAGTTGCTCTCCTCCTGCCTCACTCAGTCAAGAGAATGTAAACCCCTAAAGGACTGGCATGTTTTGTTTTTGTACATTTATCCCCAGTGCCTAGACCAGTACCTGGCACTTAGTAGGTGTTTAATAAATATTTGATATATTGAATGAAAGTGGTCAACTAATACCAGTTGTAGATCCAGATCCTAATCCACTGCACCAATACCATGCTTGTGCCAATTCCTGGTCTGTTTATACTCTACCAAGATAGTGTCATAATGGAAATGGGCTGGACTTGGAGCCAGGAGACCTGGCTCATGGTTCTAGTGTCATGAGAGGTGAGTGGTCTTGGCTACATATTTCCTGTGTGTGTATATATATATATATATATATATATATATATATATATATATGTCCCCCTACCATTTTCCCCTCTTCCCATGGATGTATTGTATATTTGTAGAAGGGTATGTAGCAAGCTTATAGTTACCATTATTAACAAATGTCTTTGCTTTGAATTTATCATTACTGCTGACTTGATGGGAAGCAAAAAAAGGATGATTGTGTTCAGTTCTAGACATCACATTTTAAGAAGGACATTAATAAGCTAGAGAATATCTAGAAGATGGCAGCCAAGACGGTGAAGAGATGAGATACCATACCATATGAATATGTTTAGCATGAAGTAGAAAAAAGACTCTGTAATATTAATCTTCAAGTATTTTTTTATGAACAGAGAATGGGGAGAGAGATTCAACTTATTCTGCTTGACCCCAGAAGGCAGAACCAGCAAAGTAGGTGGATAATGAAAAGATGAATAGGTGAATATTAAAGGAAAAAACCTAATAAGAGCTTTCAAAAAAATGGAATAGGTTGCTTTGGGAGGAATTGGATTCCCCATTATAAAAGCAAGGGTCCTTGAACTTTTCTTTAACATTTTAACAAATAGGAGCAGCTAGATAGTCCACTGGATAGAGCATTGACCCTAGAGTCAGGAGGATCTGTGTTCAAATCAGACCTCATACACTTAATAATTACCTAGCTATGTGACCTTGGGTAAGTCACTTAACCCCCATTGTCTTGCAAAACCAAAAAAAAATTTTGACAACTGTATTTCAACAAAATTGGTTTCATTTGTAATTCTAGGTATGATACCCTTAATAAAAACATTATTCTTAAAAGGAGTCCATGGGCTTCATCAGAATACCAAAAGGATCCATGACACATAAAAAAAAGTTAGGAACCTCTGAATTACAGGCAGGATAATTTGTTAAGTGTATTATAGCAAATTCTGTTCAGGAAAGGATTAGATTAGTTGACTACGGAAGCTGCTTCCAACTCTGAGGCTGGGCAAAGGGAAAAGGAAGAAAAGTTCGTAAATCAGTTCATAAAGTCAGGTTGAAGAAGAAAGGGATGAAGAAAAGTAGAACAATTAGAGACACAAATTCCAACACACACACACACACACACACACACACACCTGTTTTTCCTTTTCTATTTGAGAAAAAAATCTGGGAACTTGAAAACATTCCAACATAAGTTTGAAATCAAGAACTATGTACTTAAACCATACAGAAACTAATCTATTACTGCTTACCTCTGCAGAATTTCCAGGTAATTTCCACCTGGGACACATCTCTGTGGCTTTGAAAATTAGCAAACATGACCAGAGAAATGATGTATGGCCAAGGAAAGGTGAATGGATTTATGTTGAACTCAGATCCAGGGGAATGTTTTTCTGAGTATCAAAGACCCCCTTTGCGCTGAGATGACACTCTTGAGTCAAACCATCATTATTTTAAAATGTGAGACTTTGCAGTCTTCACTGTAATCAAAAGCATGTGGTTAGTTGCCCCATAAATGTGCCCTCTGGCCTTTAGTACAATAGTGACAGGAGCCATAATTCACCTTCTTAGCTGGTAGCAATTAGTGATTTTTCTTAAGAATGGAATATTTTCTTACTTTTGATTCTAAGATATTATTTTCTAGAAAGCAGAGATACTGGTGAGTTGACATTAAGGTCAATTAGAAAAAAGTTTGTCACAATGGTGTTAAGAGCTCTTCATCTGAGTTTTTTCTCGAAGTTCTCTAGGATGAAAGGATAGTCTTGAACATGTGAGAGAAACGTAGTGTGCTTTGGGCAATTTTGAAAATGCTTGCAAGAAAATGCAATCAGTCTTTAAAAAGTGAGGGAGAAGGCTTGTCCCATGTTCCTTCAGCTCATGCAGTGGTCAAAGATTTGATTCTCTCTTTGCTGGATATGGAATAAGCTTGTAGTGGAAGTATGTTCAAACCTATGTGTAGGAAGCCAGAGAAGGAAGGGGTAAGACACAGAAGATAAAGGCAAATTCTGTCTACTTTATAACTTTATCTAAGCTAGGCTCTAGTTATAGGAATGGCTTTATTTTCAAAAGGTAATAAGGTAGTAATGTTACCTAAATCCTGAAATACTTGAATGTGGGAACACCTTATGAAACTTGACTAGGCCTCCCCTCACTTCTCTGCAGAGCTGAGAGATTATAGTTGTACAATACTGCATATAATGTCAAACTTCTTTTTTTAATGTGTTTATTCATTTTTTCCCTTCATTTAAAAAAATTCTTTGCTGTATGAGATTGCTCTCTGGGAGGGCAAAAGTTATAATGGGAAATGTAGGTGATATAAAAACAAAAGATTTCAATAATTTTGTTTTAAAGAAATAAACTGAGTTGAGGTAAAGTAAATATAAATAAACAATGGTATGGCTAAAGAAACCATTGGAATAGGAGTCAATCTAATAATGGGGTTGGATTAGATTATCATTAAAACTCCTTCCATCTGAAAAATATGATTCTAAACTATAAATTCATTCTTGGTTATTCTCATGAGTCTTTTTCTATTTCTCTCTACAACAAGTCTGTGATTCTAGGGTAGGTATACAGGAATATAGCAGGAAAACTAATGACTTTTCCAGCAAGTTTTCATTTTCCTCCCACCTTCTCTTCCCCTGCAAAGTCACAGCTGATATCCGTTAATATATTTTTCCTCTTCAAGCCCTCTGGCAAATGTTTCACCATACTTCAGTGGAGTTGTACTATAAAAGAATAATGTCTCATGTGCAGCAAACTGGAAGGACAGCTTGCTTACAAGTCTGATTTTCCAACATAAATTGGAACTTAAAAAAAAAGATATCAGTTGTGCTTTAGATATTTCACTCTTACATTCTAGGTCAAGGGGGATATACATATATATATATATATATATGTACATATATATATATATTTATACAATATGAGCCTCAATATAAGCTCAACTATGAATAGCAAAAATGGCATGAAAACTTACCTTCTATTCCATATGGAACAAGTCAGGGGAATGGAGACCCACTTTAGCATCATCCTCCCTTTTTTTGGTTTCTAAGAAGTAGCTATTAAATGTAAATATATAGCTATGAAATCCTTATTACAAGGAGGGGACCTTTAGTAGTTAAAAAGCTACCTACTTAACCAGAGGGATTCAATGGAGAAGAAGAGTCTAACATTTAATATATCCCCTTATAAAAAACAAGATAAAACAAAAACAACCCCCACAAAAAAAGAGTTGAGAAGATAAGGTTGTATTTGGATTTTTTTTTAAATTGCACAAAAGAAAGGATGTGGTTGTTTAGCAGTTCTTTTCCCTTAATGTTAACGATTCAAATGTATTGGCCTGCCCAAATATAACCCAAGCAGGGTCAAAAACTCAAGTTCATAACTAGTTTCATCTTAAAAGGAGTCAGGGGGGGTGGCTAGGTGGCACAGTGGATAAAGCACCGGCCCTGGAGTCAGGAGTACCTGGGTTCAAATCCGGTCTCAGACACTTAATAATTACCTAGCTGTGTGGCCTTGGGCAAGCCACTTAACCCCATTGCCTAGCAAAAACTAAAAAAAGGAGTCAGGAGTGTAAGAAGTCTGAAGTCAGTTATGGCATGGGCCTGGGACAGACTCAGTTTCCTGAAGAGATGTCTAATGAGTCCATGTAGTCCTTCTAGGGAACATTATTACTGAGGAATGTAGGAGGGCAAAGCATCTGGTTTGTGAAGCAGGAAAGTTATTGGCAAGAATTCATGAGGCCATGAGGCTCCTAAACCTTCTAATTCTTCTAAGAGTATCCTATAAGAGGTAGCCAAGAGGGCCAGACTTTAAGAGTCTAGCTATCTCCCCTTCACCAAAGGTATTTTCTACTATGATAGAGCAGCTAGATGGTGTAGTGGCTAGAACACTGGCCCTGGAGTCAGTAGGACCTGAGTTCAAAATCCAGCCTCAGACACTTGATTCTTACAAACTGTGTGGACTTGAGCAAGTTACTTAACCCTGATTGCCTCTCATTCAGGATCATCTCCAGTCATGCTGATTCAGATCTGGCCACTGAACCCACCTGGTTCTGGAGGAGAAAGTGAGGCTGGTGACTTAACACAGTACCGCCTCCCCCCCACCCTGCAAATCTAATTCACCTGCTGTCATGGCATCATGATGTCATGGTCTTCCTTGAGAAAGAAGGACAAACATCACCCTTCCTAGCTCAGTCCAAGTTGAAGAGGGATTCCCTATGGATAATGAGATGCCATACAGGATGTTTTTTGCAGATGACTGTGTAGGTTTTCATTGTATAGAGTCTTCTGTCTCCTCAGATCCTTATCTGTACTACTCAAAAAAATTTCTACTAACCATTCACAGAGGAAGGAAAAACCATGTGAATGAGTGTCTATTGACTAAAGTATCTCTAAGTTTATTGAGCACCACCCAGTTGTCCCAATATGTGAAAATATGAGTTTTTGTGTATATATGTGTGTGTGAATACACATATATTCATATTCATATATACACATGTGTATTCACACACAAATATATAAAATAAAACATTATATACATACACATATATTAAAGAATGAGCTAGGACCAACTTGAACCAACTCAAGAGAAACTTTGTTGAATTTTCATTGTCATCATTTAACACTTTCAAAGTTGGCTAACTCAGTGCTTGATTTACTGTTTGTTGATTGTCTAAATTTAAGAGACTTAAGGAGAAAATATTAGCAATGCAAATTAAACTTAATATCATGCCCTGAGACTTTTTCTTTTCCCCTGAGAGTTGTTAAATATTTACCAGCATCCTTCTGCATATACTGATATTTAGTGTATCTACTAATCATATAGGGGCAGCGAGGTGGCATCCTAATGTACAAAGCGCCAGGCCTGGAATTGGGAAGCTTCATCTTCTTGAGTTCAAATCTGGTCTCATACATTTACCAGCTATGACCCTGAAAAAGTCACTTAATCCTATTTGCCTCAATTTCTTCTCTGTAAAATGAACTGTTGAAAAGGCCAACTACTTCTGTATCTTTGCTAAACAAACCCCAAGTGGGGTCATGGACAACTGGATAAGATGGAAATGACTCAACAGCAACAAAACTGGGTACATAGATAAACATATTCTAGACTACTAGGTTGTGCCTAGGAGAGTGCTGGGTCTACAGATTGGAAGACATGAGTTCTAATAGGATTCATACTGTGACCCTGAGCAAGTTATTTAACCTCTCTGACACAATTCCCTCAACTGTAAAATGGAGAAAATATGCCCAGCATTTTTGTTAGGATTAAATGAGATAATATTTGTTAAGTACTTCACAAACTTTTTAGTTCTATAGAAATGTTAGCTATTAACTGGCATATCTATAGAGAAACTACATGTCTACCTATCAATCTATGATAAATAGTGCAAGTGGACATAAGTTTGGCCCAGAATTAAATAGGAGGAAGTAAACAGACATAAACCTTCAGAAAACTGTAGAGTTCTTTTTTCAACCTCAATCCTCTCCTCAAATATTTTCCCCCCAAAAGAAAAAAGGTATCAATCAAGATTGACAGTATATGCAGTATTCTATATCCATAGTCTTCCCCTCTGCAAAGAAGGAAAGAAGGTACATTTTCTTAATTTTATTCCACAAAGAGGTTCCTATCTTTACTACCAGTATCCTAAAAAATACTGGAAATAAACAACAGGATTCTGTTGACTCAGCAACTTTGTCATGCTATAATATCCCAATGTTCCTACAGATCATTGTTGCTGTCTGTCCTTTGTTCTTAAGGAGGATCACAACATCAGAGAGGTGATATCATGCAAGTGAGTTAGATTTAAGTGAGAGAGTGCTGTGCAAAATCACCTGTCTCATCCAGAACCATCTAGGTTCAGTGGCAAGATATAGATCAGGACGACTGGAGATGGCCCTAAGATGCAGAGGGAGACCTTGGGGTTTTTAAGTTAAGGTCTTTCCCAGGTGTCAGTTTGATTGATGTAAGGCTCATTCAGGGATTAAGGATAGGTAATATTTGTCCTTCATTTTCTTTCCTTTTCTGTTTTTTAAATTAATGATTTAGTGATTTTTATTTTATTTTTAGGGTTTTTTTGCAAGGGTTAAGTAGTTTGCCCAAGGCCACACAGCTAGGTAATTATTAAGTGTCTGAGGTTGGATTTGAACTCAGGTACTCCTGACTCCAGGGCCAATGTTCTATCCACTGCGCCACCTAGCCACCCCATCTTTCGTTTTCAAAGAAGACCATGACATCAGGGAGGTGATGCCATGAAAAGCAAGTGAGGGGGGAACTGTGCTAAGCCACTGACCTCACTTTCTCCTCCAGAGCCATCTGGGTGTAGTAGCCAGATCTGAATCAGGACAAGTGAGGATGGCTCTGGATTCGAGGCAATCAAGTTTAAGTGACTTGTCCAAGATCATACAGCTAAGTAAGTGGCATGTGTCTGGGGACAAATTTGAACTCTTGTCCTTCTGAATCCAAGGTCAGTGATCTATCCACTGCGCCACCCAGCTGCCCAAGTAAGGGTAGGTAAGAAAAGAAGCTATCACAAATAGTGAATAGCAAATAAACCCTTTTATCCATGCAAATAGTAAAAGAAATGAGAGAAGTTATACAGATAAAGTAAAGAAAGGGAAAGGGAGCAATCACAATATAGACAAAACAAAAGCAAACCAAATTACAAGAGAGAAACAGATAAACTACATTTTACTAAAATATATAGACAATGAATTGCATCAAATGGCTAAGCATCAATATTCTTGAAGGAAAAATTAAATGAGCTATAGGAGAAAATAGACAGGAAACAAAATTCAAAGATTTATTTTAAAAAATGATCTTAAGTGGTTTAAAAAATTTCAAGGCAAAATGAGATGTTTTTATTTCAGCACCTGTTTATTTCTCTGTGTATAAAATGATAATAATTCTTTCCTTTATCTATGAAGAAATGCTATTATCTAGTGACAGTATTCTATGAGCTCTGAGTTTTTTTTTCCAATGATGGGTATATACTTGCACAATTCCTACTCTTTCATCTGACACCCTTTGTGATCAATGAAATAAAATGTGATATTCTTTGCATGACTGTGCCTATCTTCTTTGTCCGCAAACAAATCAATTTGGAATCATGACCATCATCTCCCTAGTCCCTATTTCCCATATCTTGCTAACAATATGCATAGGTAGTGTTTATTGGATTCTATTAGCTTCTACCATGCTGAATAGATCTCCATGGAGGATGGAACAAAAGAAGTCAAAAAGAATCAAGGTAAGAAGGAAATGTGTGACAATGGGTAGAAGGAGTATTAGAAGTTATAAATTCATTCAAGTACCAAAATATACAAATATACCAAAATAAACAAATATTTGTTAAATTGAATTAAGTAAATCTTATTAAGATTAAACCCACCACAGTATAGATTGATTCTATCCCAGAAGCACTGAAAAAAATCTCCATCATCTCTGTTTCTTCAGTTAGACACTGGCCATTTCTTTAGGGTTATTACTGCCTTTGGCCTTGGCTCTTGAATAAACTCCTTGTTTCAGAAGAGATTTACTACCCTAACTATATCTGTATCTCAATTTAATGAAAATGTTAAGGATAATTTGATGGTCTCTTGCCAGTGTAATTTTAAATAAAATGTCTTCATTTTTTGGCAACATGTGCTGGCCTGATGTTTAACTATAGAAAAGTACTTAATTGAAGTGCTCTTTACATTATTGTCTTGCCAGTGTCTCCTTTTATAGAAGATACCCAATTCTCAGCATTTTACTCTAAGTAAATAAAGAAAAGAAGGTGTAAAGCCACTTTTATTCATTACGTCTTTGTAGTAAATGCTCATCTATATTGCTAGAAATGTAACCTTGGCTAGATATAACATTTGGAGTAATTTCAGATCATAGCTTTTTATATACTCTAGGATCTTACCATATTTTTAGGTGACTTTGAACAAAAGTATATTAATCTCAGCAAAATACAAGGCACTTTGAGGCTGCTCTGATGATATCTACTCAGCGTTTTCAGGGAGGAATTCTCCTTGACCATTCTGGCTAGCTAACAGATGTTTAAAGTAGTGTAGACCACTTGCAATTTGGCTTCCAGAATCCTTATTACTGGATGACTGCCAAACAAACTGTTAATTGTCTATCCTTTTTAAAAAATGAAAATGGTGGTGGTGATGATGATAATAGACAGAAATAGAATCAGTACAATGTTAACAAAGAATTACAAGTACTTTGTCTTTATCACTTAAAAAAACCTGTACTCAACATAATGCCCTACAGTGTTTATAGCAATTCTTTGAAAACTTCAAGTTCCTCAGTTTTTTAATCACAAAAGTAGAGATCTTAGAGTTGGAAAAGTCTCTCAAGAGGTCATCTGATCCTAATATTCAAGTATGATGGACCCCATTTTATAGATGAATTAGGTGGTCAGAGAGATCAAGTCAACAATTATTAAGTAGGACTAGAATCAGTCAGTCAATAAACATTTATTAAACACTTACTATGTACCAGGCCCCTCCTGGATCACTGTCTTGTTGTGGCAGAGGAGGCTGTGTAGCTCAATGAAACTATTAGCTATATGCATGCTTACTTAAAACTGATAGGTGATAGTGGAAAGATTTGACAAAAGATGATCCATTGGAGAAGGAAATGTACCTTTGCCAAAAAAACCCAAACCATGTACGGTATAAAAATGATAAAAGAGATAGCACCAGAAGATTAGTTCCTCAGATCTGAAGACAGTCAACACAACTGGGGAAGAGTGTAGAAAAATTACAAATAGCTCCAGAACTAATGAAGTGGCTGGGTAAAAACTGAAAGAAGGTCAGCTGCAGATGTGTCTGGTGATGAAAGGAAAGTCTCATGGTGCCTAAGAATCTGGACTATAACATCTATGAACCAAGGTAAACTGAATGTGATCAAACAGGAGATGGAAATACTAAGCATCAATATCTTGGGTCTCAATGAACTTAAACGATGGGAATGGGTGAATTTAATTCAGATAATCATTATATATCCTACTATAGACAAGGCTCTCTTAGAAAAATTGGAGTAGCCCTCACAGTTAATAAATGGGTGAGAAAAGCAATACTAAGATATACTCTCAAAAATGACAGGATGATATTTGTTTGAATTCAAGGCAAACCATTCATCACAAGTCTATGATCCAACCACTGATGCTGAAGAGGCCAAAGTGGATCAGTTTTATGAAGACCTACAACATCTTCTAGAAATGACACCCCCCCCCAAAAAAAAGATATCACATTCATCATAGTGGATGGGACTGCTAAAGCAGGAAATCAAAAGATAATTGGAATAACTGGCAAGTTTGACCTTGGAGTAAAATGAAGCAGGGAAGAAACTAGAAGAGTTTTGTGAGACAACTCATTGGTCATAGCAAACATCTTTTTCCAACAAGTCAAAGGTGTCTCTACATCTTTGTGGAGATATTGACATCACCAGATAGTCAATATCAGAACTAGATTGATTATATACTTGGCAACTAAAGATGGAGAACCAGTTAAAATAAGCTGGAGTTGACTGTGGCTCAAATCATGAGCATCTGATTGCAAAATTCAGACAAATTGAAGAATGAGGAAAAAATCAATAGATTGTTTAGACATAACCTAAATAATCATAAAAATTATGACAATAAAGTAGAAGTGAAGACTAGATTTAAGAGATTAAATCTGGTAGAGTACTTGAAGAACAATGGGTGGAGTTTTGCAGTATTTTACAAGAGACTGTGACAAAAAAATTCCAAAGAAGAGCATAAAAGCAAAATGGCTGTCTAGTGAGGTTTACAAATATATGATGAAAGAAGAAAGCAAAAGGGAAAGGAAAAAGGGAAAGATGTTTCCAAATGAATGCAGAATTCTAGATATTAGCAAGGAAAAATAAGGTTTTCTACATGAGCAGTTAGATAATAATAATAATAATAATAGTAATAATACCAATGAAACAGATGGCCTCAGCTTTTTCAATAAAATATGACATGAAGTTTCTGCTGAGAGGATGGAAAAGAGGAGCCATGAAACATTTGAGGGAGGGAGAAAAAAAGTCTGGAAAAGCCACTGTGATGAGTGGGATAGTAAGTTAATTAGGAAAGAGTTAAAAAAACTGCCTTGAAATGAGATCCAATTGAAGTTATAATCGCATAAATTTATGGTTTTCATTGTTTCTGAGAAAAAAATATGTTTACTTTATTAAATAACCAATTTTATACCCAAAGATAGGGCTGACAATAAGACATTCTCCTCATTCTAGTATAGGACCCCATCCAACCGGTAGAGCTTTGTTTTGGTTAAAGGTTAAAAAGGTTCCAATCTAGGTGAATTCTCATTCATTGTTTTACTCAGGTAGGAGTGGGTAGAGGTTAGATCCTTTTATATAGATTGTTGCAGGTAGAAGGATCTGGATAAGGAGATTTAATCTTTGTTCCAGAGGATGACATAATCAAAGTCAAGTTCCTCAGGCCTTCATTAGAATAAACCCACCTCTCATTATAATAATCACATTAATTTTTAGCAGTGGCACAGCCCTGGAGTCAGGAAGGCAAGAGTTCCAATCCAGACCCAAAAACAAGCTCTGTGACCTTGAGCATGCTGCTTAACCCTGACCGCCCAGTATCTAGGGCCATGTCCAGTCCTGATCCATATCCGATTCAAACAGCCCTAGAAGAGAAAGTGAGGCTTCTGACTTGGCATAGCCCCACTCTCCCTCACTGAAATACAGTTCACTTGCATGTCATGGCATTGTCACCTGATGTCATAGTCTTCTTTAAGAAGGAAGGACTGATATCATCATCATCATCATCATCACCATCATCAACCAATCAAAGTTGGTTTCCTTCCCTTAGGGACAATTCCTTTTCCAATGGTTATTTAAGCACTCAGTAGTCTCCAAGGTCACCTGTGATTTACATGAGAATCTACTGACTTGATTCTAGCCATATTAATAAATTAATTATTAATTACCCAGAAACAATGTCCATTGGACTTTTCATTCACATTTCATTTATTGTCACTTCCTAGTACCATTAATGTTTCTTTTACTATATTACTTTTCAAAGCATGTCACCTCTTGGTCAAAAGTGGGTTTTTTAAGAGGTTGTCTAGGATCTATTGGTCAATAAGCATTCTGGAGGGCCTAGGATGTACAAAGTGCTGAGGAGTGAGACATGTCCTGACTGCAAGAAGCTTCCACTCTACTGGGGCAGGAGTCTAGGATGTGAAACTCAATGAAAATTGTTAGGATTTTTAAAACAGCAATAATTATTTCAGTTCTGTAAATCTATAGACACTGGACTGGGTTCTGTTTAATCAAAGAAACTATAATCTCTGCTCTTATGGAATTTTACAGGATAACAATAACATGGAAATGGAAGAATGCAGAAAATAACAGGACATGCAAAAATTTTTAAATTTACTTTGCTTCTAGACTGGAATTTTCTGATCAATTTTGTGTTGATAGACAGAGGGTTGAATTATAGGAAGAATTATATGCTATTAGAATAGTAATAATGAAAGAAGAAAAAAAGAATGGGCAGTGATAAAAGTGAGATTGTGACTATATATATATATATACATATATATATATATATATATATATATATATAGTTTTGAGGTAGCTAATATGAATATTATTATTATTTTTCAGCTTAGGACACTGAGGTTCAGAATCATTAGATGACTGCCCCAGGCCACATAGTCAGTGACTATCAGGGTTGGGATTAGAACTCAGATCTCTGGGGAGGATTCTGAGAAGATAGTGGTGTAGGTCAGAAAATTCCAAGTTCTCCAGATTTCCACCATAAACAAAACAAAATGGCACCCCAGGCAAAATTAAACAAGAGTTGGGGCGGAATAGTGTTCTTTCAGGGACAAACCAGAGAAGATCTAAAGCAAGATCCCAGGTCAGAAGTTCTGCCCAAATACAGTGTAAACATTTCCAGACTAGCTCTTGTGAGAGAGTAGTGAGTCCTGGGGGCAGCTGAGCTAGAAGCCAAGCTGTGCTGCATGGTTCTAGGAAAAAGGGAACCAGCCCAAGCCTGGTAATGCAATATCATTTCCAACTATGTGGGTCTATGTATGTGTATTTTAAAAATTAAATAATTTAATTAAAATTGAGAGATTGAAGAAAAATTTAAAAAATAAAAACAATTCAAGAAAAACAAGATAATGGGAAAAAAAAGTCCAGTAACTAGAAAAGGAAATCTAGAATCTTAAGGATGAAAATGACTTTTTGAAAACTAGAATTGGGCAAGGGGAAGTCAATAAAGTTACAAGAGACCATGAAAAAATTAAATAAAATATAAAGAATGAAAAAATAGAAGAGAATGCGAAACATCTCCTAAGAAAAACAAGTGATGTGGAGAATGGATCAATAAGAGAAAACATGAGACTAATTAGACTATCTGAAAGCTATGAGGAAGAAGACTAAAAGTAGGCCCCCCCTTCCCCAAGGTTTACAATTCAGAATAAAGCTCTTTGACCTGTTAAAAAAAAAAAAGAACTTTGATACAATAATACAAGAAATAATTGAAGAAAATTGTCCTAAAGTTTTAGAACAAGAGGGGAAAGTAAAAATAGAAAAAAATCCACTGATCATTGAAAGAGCTCCTGGGATGAAAAATCTACCAAACTATCCTAGCCAAATTTAAAAACTCTCAGGTTAAGGCAACAAGAAAAAAAATTCAGATGGGGTGATGTCACAAATTAAAATTTCACAAGACCTAGCAGCAGCTACACTAAAAGCCTGAAGGTATTGGAACATTATATATCAAAAAGGATTTGCTGGCAAAAATATTACACCCAGCAAAGTTGTACAACAAAAAAAAGATATTCAATGAATTGACAAACTTTCATGATTTTGTCACCAAAAAAACAGAACTTAATAGAAAATTTGACATGCAAGTTCCAAGATAAATAGAAGTAAACATCAAGTACTAATTAGAAGGGACTCAATATGTACAAATTGTTTACTTTTTATGTCTACGATTGTCATTAGTAACTGGGTAGTTCATAAGAAAGACTGAGGTAGAACTGAGTATGATGTGATTCTAAAAAAGCAAAATAGTATGGAAAAAGGTAAGAAAGAGTAATTATCTCCTAATGAAGTATATCTTGAAGGATATAAAAGTTTTCTAAATTAAAAAAGAAGAGAGTAAGGGGACAGAGAGAAGGGAGAGGAAAAGGGGAAAGATTTTTAGAGGGAATACTGCTCATATCAGATTTGTGTTCAAGAATAACATACATTTAGTCTTCTAAATTTATAAAAAAAATAAGCTGGTGAGGGAATAGGATAAGGGGGTATAGGAAGATACGTAGATTAATGAGAATAGGATAAAGAGGGAACATTTATTAAGAAGGGTATAAAATTCTTCTAAACTCAGAAACAAGAGGGTAAGGAGTTAGATGGGGAGATAAGGAAAAGATTCTCCTAGGGAGGATTGGTTTAGGAAATGGGAGGGCAAAGTAGTAGTAGAAGTAAAGCAGAGAATTGAGGAAGGATGGGAATAGGGTGAGAAGGAGAGCAAGGAAAAATAGAAAGAAGGAAAATAAACAAGAAGTAATTAAATCTTTAAATGTAAATTGGATAAATTCACCCATAAATTGGAATTCAACAATAGATTGCTTTCAGGAAATGCTATAAAAATGAGAATTATACACATCAGGAATAGAAATTATTATGTAAAAAAAAGCAGGGGTAGCAAGCATGATCTCAAAGTTAAAGCTAAGATGTAAATAAAAGGGAAAAATGAAGAAACTATACTATATGTCAGTCATATTAATCAATGCTGTTTTAGACTATTTAAAATAACAGGATGATATGAAGTTGGAAGATTGCTTTAGTGTAGAGAATGAGCATGTGGATTTAGAAAAATGTGGAAAGACTTGGACTTATGAAATAAGTTTCTCTTCACGTTCAGAGAAATAGAAGATAAATTGAAATAAACATAGTATGAGCTTACATATATGCATTTAAATGAATATGTGTGAATATGTGTATGATTTTAGAAATCTAAATATATATGTATGTGTGTGTGTATAGATGTAGATATTTCCACACTTAATTGTAGTGTTATTGTGGGGGGGGAAGAAAAAATAAACTAAAATTGCACAGAAGAGAACAAAAGAAAATCTACAAGGAGGCAAAGAAAAAATGGATAGCTTTGAATACAATTTATAGTATTTATTATACAGATTTTCTTGAAATGGCAATGTATTGCTTTATATTGAATCCTTTCTTGGATTCAGCTATGTGTGTGGCAATTTTTTTTTCTTATTTTGTAGTTCAGTTTAAAATAAATTTAAAAAATAAGAATTCCAATCCTCTGATGCCAGAAATAGTGCTCTTTCTAATATATCAATCATGCTAAGGAGAACAAAGGAATAATCAAGGAAGAAGGAATGAAAAATCTAAGTCAAAGAACAGGTTTGGGGACTTGGCAGTTACCCTCAATCTGGTTTAATCCTTCTGCTGAAACAGATTCCTAGGGGTGAGGCTTCTTGGAACCACAGGTGAAAGCTGGGTGAATCAGGGGGATACTAAAGCTGGATAAGCAGAGGGTTTTCCTGAGCATCCCATACACCCCTTCCACCATCTCACATGATCTCCATATGGAAACCTGTCTGGTCAACAGTAGTAACTTTGTGATCTGTAAACATTCACTAAAAGGGAGGGGCTCTCTCCTCATGGATAAGACTTTTTAAGTCATTTGATGACCAGGAGTTAGAAGTTAATCTGGTTCAGGGAATAGTTTGTTTTTTTTTTTTAAAGGAAAATGAATCTGTGTGATGAGGTAACTGGGAGCCCTGATCCTATCCTACCTTGGATACCTGAAGAATTCCCCCATCCTCTTAATCTGACAATTACACTTACATTCTCTCACTTCAGATTCTCTTAATTTAAGAAAGATTTCTAGAGTGTTACCAGATATTTCTAGAGTCCCTTATGAATTTAATCAATAGAAAATACAGCCACCATAATTCAGCCACCCTGAATTATGTCACTTTTTTCTAATTTTTTTTTTCTCTTCCATTTGGATGTGAATAATATCTTTTACCACATGAATAATGTGAATCTATTTTTAGCATGACTACTGATGTAGAGCCTTTATTACATTCCTTTCTGCCAGGGGGAGGAGGGAGGGAAAGAGAAAAAATGTAAAAAAATGGTTGTTGAAAACTATTGTTACGTGTAGTTGGAAAAATAAATGAAAGCAAGAGGGGTAGCTAGGTGGCACAGTGGATAGAACACCAGCCCTGGAGTCAGGAAGACCTGAGTTAATCTGGCCCCAGACACTTAATAATTATCTAGCTTTGTGACCTTAGGCAAGTCACTTAACACCATTGCCTTGCAAAAACCAAAAACTAAAAAATATGGTGTTTTGTGGCTTGCTCATGGTAAAATTATTACTTGTCTGTTTAAAATAATAAAAGATGGTTAAAATTAGCATATTTTGCAGACATCTTTTTAAGTTAAATATCTTAAAATTTCATTATTTATTTTAAAGATTCATTTTATAATAATTGTGAGTTACAAATGAACATCTTTTCAATTTTGTAACCATTTAATTGATGATAGTACTGAATGGTTTGTGACATTATTTAATTTCTTATTAGAAAAGGAATTAATTTTAGATCAGGCAGTCAAGAAAAACATTATTATCTGCAGTTTCCAGAAGTGACTTTCAATGAATATTTTCCTGAAATTTCCAATAAATTAAATTTTATTCGCAACCCATTTGATGTCTATTATGTCTGATGAAAAGACAATAATTATAAAAGTAAATTTCATTAAAACCAACAGATTTTATAATACAAATATCATTCAAAAATAATAGCTTTATAAGTTTTTTGTCTAAAAATTTAAAAAAATTAATTTTTATCTCAG
Organism: Macrotis lagotis; assembly: GCF_037893015.1. Classification (NCBI taxonomy): domain Eukaryota; kingdom Metazoa; phylum Chordata; class Mammalia; order Peramelemorphia; family Peramelidae; genus Macrotis; species Macrotis lagotis. The sequence continues at coordinate 87,012,344 of NC_133664.1, read as the reverse complement.
TAAGGGAGCTTATAAAATTGTCCTATCATTTTCTACCACATACTTTTGCAAAAACAAATATTTTCACTTTGTTGAACCAAAATTGCAATAAACCAAATATTGCAAATAAAAATATTAAAAAGATTTCTGTTGAGCTTATATAGTTATGTTATGGTAAACATCCTCTAAGTTATAACATATTTCATCAAAATGTTATTTATATTCAAAATTCAAAACAAAAATAAATTTAGTATGGTTTTGCAGATAACAAAAAGCGTAAGAGTTTTGTTGTATTATTTATTTCTTATAAGAAATCCAAAATAAAGTAATTTCATAATTAGAATATTATAATATCACAGTTATAGTATTTAGAATTATAGGCAGAATAAAATATTATATTATGTAATTACATAATATCACGTTTTTATTTGGAACTTTTTGGGGCAGAAATACAAGGAACAGTTTACTCTTTAGGGCTTAAAAAAGTAACTGAGTTGCTTTGATAATTACTTTGAGGAGAAAAAAATGAGGTAAAAACAAGTCAATTAATGGAAGTCTTCTAATGAAGTTAATTTTTCTTTTTTAGTTTTTGCAAGGCAATGGGGTTAAGTGGCTTGCCCAAGGCCACACAGCTAGGTAATTATTAAGTGTCTGAGGCCGGATTTGAACTCAGGTATTCCTGACTCCAGGGTTGGTGCTCTATCCACTGCGCCACCTAGCCACCCCTAATGAAGTTAATTTTTTAAAAAATATTACAAGAGCAATTAGGTGGTACAGTGGATAGAACACCAGCCCTGGAGTCAGGGGGACCTGAGTTCAAATCTGTCCTCAGACACTTAATAATTTCCTATCTATGTGACCTTGAGTAAGTCACTTAACCCTATTGCCTTAAATAAATAAAATAAAATAAATTATAAATAGTTTTTTTAAAATGAATTCACTCAGTTGGGTGGAGCCAAGATGGCAGAAGAAAGGCAGGGACTCACCCCAGCTCTCCCCCAAACCATTGCAAATACCTTTAAATAATGACTCTAAACAAATTCTAGAGTGGCAGAAAAGATTATGTGAAACAATTTTAACGCCCAAGTTAACTTGGAAGATAGGGCATGGGGAGGTGGGGCCAGGGAAGAAGGGTCTGCTGTACTGGGGAGAGAGGAGTGCAGTGCAGCCTGGGTCAAATTGTGGCAAACTGGCCTCAATAATCCAGGAATAGACAGGACGACTGGGTTGGTGATAGAGGAAGAAGTTGCCAGACCTCTCAGTCCAGAGATTGCCAAGGACGACTTGGAAGGTCAGCAGGAAGCCTGTCAGACCAGGGAAAAAGTAGGTACTATCTAGAGCATGCCCCAGCAGATCAAGAGTAGGCCTTTGAAGCCACAGAAGCAGTGGTGGAAGCTGCTGCTTCCAGACCTCCAGATGGTAAGGAAGTCAAAAGATGATATAGGTGTCTCTTTCCTATCAGTGAGGCAAGACTTACTTTGCCCATACTCAGATCAGGTTCCAGTCCCAGAAAGAACAGCATTAGCACAACAGATGTTGTCATAGGGGAGTAGGGACCCTTTCCCAGTTCCAGGGCAGAAAGGAGTGATTGTGGTCACTCACAGACTAGAGTGCAGGACAGAAGAGTAGTAAAATCTCCCAATCATACTACCTTGTAAAAACTGAAAACTTGCAGGTACCTAGAAATACCTCTGAAAACAGTTGCAAAACCCTAAAACTCCTCCACCCTGGAAGCAGTGCTCCACCTTAATAATGAATTAAAAGTCATAGGCAGGGGAATGAGTACATAAAAGAGCAAAAATTTGACTACAGAAAATTACTTTGATGATGGGGAAAGTAAAAATACACTCAGAAGAAAACAAAGTCAAAGTTCCTATCCAAAGTCTCTATAGAAAAATATGAATTGATTTCAGGCCATGGAAAAGTTCAAAAAGATTTTGAAAATTAAATAATGAAAGTAAAGGGAAAAAATGGGAAGAAAAGAGAGAGTGATGCGGGGAAATCATGAAAACCAAGCCAGTAGTTTAGTGAAAGACACACCCCAAAATATTGAAAAAAATAGCATCTTAAAAATCAAACTGGGCCAAATGAAAAAAAGAGGCAGAGAAAGCCAAGGAGGAGAAGAATGTCTTAAAAAAGCAGAATTGGTCAAATGGAAAAGGAGATACAAACTCACTGAAGAAAATAATTCCTTGGGGCAGCTAGGTGGCGTAGTGGATAAAGCACTGGCCCTGGAGTCAGGAGTACCTGGGTTCAAATCTGGTCTCAGATTGCCTTGGGCAAGCCACTTTAACCCCACTGCCTTGCAAAAAAACCTAAAAAAAAAGAATTCCTTAAAACATGGATTTGAGTAAAGGGAAGCTGATGACTTCATGAGAAGTCAAGAAACTATCAAACAAAATGAAAAGAATGAAAAACTAGAAGGCAAACTGAAACATCTCATTGGAAAAAAAACTGACCTGGAAAATAGATCCAGAAGAGATAATTTAAAAATTATTGGACTACTTGAAATAACCATAATAAAAAAAAAGAAATTATCTTTCAAGAAATTATTGAGGAAAACTGCTCTATATTCTAGAAACAAAGGGTAAAATAGAAATCGAAAGAATCTACTGATTACATTCTGGAAGAGATCCCAAAATGAAAACTCCCAGGAATATTATGGTCAAATTTCATAGCTCCCAGGGAAAGGAGAAAAATATTGCAAGCAGCCAGAAAGAAACAATTCAATTGTCATAGAACCATAGGCAAAATAACACAATTTAGCAGTCTCTACATTAAGGGATTGTAGGGCTTGGAATATGATATTCTGAAAGGTAAAAGAGCTTGGATTACAACCCCCAAATTAGCAAAGCTGAGCAGGATAAAAATGGAAATTATCAATAGAGATAAGACATTAGAAGGAAGTAGAATTGGGAAAGGTTTCCTACAGATCTACTTATTCTGCAAGCAACACATGGTAAAGGAACTGTTGTAAAATACTTTGCAAACCTGAGAATATACTATATACATAAGTGGTTATGATTCTGAAACTCTTAGCTTATGGAACTGGGTCTGTCTAGTCTTTAAACTGCTTTGTATATGGAGCTGAATCCTGACTAATACAGTATTTAATTAGTTATGTGACTTAATCTCTGTCCAACTCAGTTTCCTTATCTTTAAAATGAGGTTAGAACAAATGTCAGTTAGTCTATAAGGAAGTTAGCTCTCTTATAGCTATCAGTTAAAAAAATAGATCACCAATCTTAGATGGACATGTCTTGACCTTCCTGGGAAGAAAGGAAAGGCTGGGATTATCAGTTATCTTCCCTCTTAATTAAGCAAAAATTAATTAACTAATTAATTATTCACAAGTAAAAAGTTCCATCCTTTAAGGAGTTTACATTCTACTGGAGGAATGCAATATGTATACATATAAATAAATGTAAATACAAAGTAATTTCAAGAGAAAATAAATACTGTTACCCATTAATAGAACCATTTGTCCAGCTACTTTCTAACCATCTACACACCAGCCATCTTCCTTTCAGACCCCTGATCAAAATTTGGCTACAGGGAAACCCAAGACTTTGGGACATGCTAAGGATCTAGTTGCATTTGTTTGAGGACATCCTAGTGACTCAAATTTTCTCATCCCCTTGGACATACTGGATATATTTCTAAACTAAGTTGGTTTAGTGTTGTGTAGGAATTAAAGATGTCTTATTTTATAACACAATTTTATTTAACTTAGGTTAACTAGGGAACAATGAAGTAGGACATTCATTTTTTTTTAACCACAAGAGGCTGGGAGTGACATTAGGACACTTACAAAAGAATCAGAGACTATGGGCTAAGAATAAGAAATATCAAAGCCAAAGGAAAATTAAGGACTTATATTAAAACACTATAATTCTGAATCCCTGACATGAGATGACAAATACGTGGCGAATGTTTTTTTTTAAATCTATGCATAGAAGTTTTGTTTTGGCACACTTGTCAATTGGTTTGTTTCATGATAACTTTTGAACACACTGACAGTTTTGACTAGGTTTGGCACCCTATTATTTGGTATACTACTAAAGAATTTTTTCTATTCTGGAGAAATGGCTTATGGTGGACTTTATAGATGTAACAAGGAAGCTTAATATGGAGTTAGCAAGTCTGGAAGACCTTCTGAGAAAGGATAGATACAAGTTATACCTTATGTTTTATACTGGCATCTGGGAATTTATCTTTGAAGATGAAGGGGAGGAAGGACAGTAGAATAGGGAGTGGAATTTTGGATTTTATTTCCTGTTTTCAAGAGGGCAAATTCCAAAATGAATAAGATAAAAAGTTTAGGGTGGAGTGGAGCCAAGGTCTGAAAGAAGAGGGACTATGAAGGGAGGGGTAAAAACTAGGAAAAGATAAATTATCAATAAATAAAACTTCTTCCCAGTAAAAAGTACCTTGTACATAGTAGGAGTTTAGTAAATATTTGTTAAATTTAAACAGGATATTGACTCTAAAACTGGTCACTAATTACTGAATATTCTAGTAATCACACATATTTCAAAGTTTAGTAATTAAATCATTTTGAGGAAGAATGAAAAGGGGCTGTTTCTACAGTCAAGGATGACATGGATATTACCAGAGGGTCACTATCAAAATCAGATTGATTATTTGTGATTTCCTTATTATTTCATTATTCATTATTCAACTCTTTAGTAAGTCTTAGAATGTGGCAAGGGATACTGAGAGGCAAGATGACTTGCTGATAGTCACATAGTTAGAATATATCAAAGGAAGGACTTGAACCCAGGCATCCCTAGTTCTAATGCAGCCCTCTTGTTTATAAATAATAATTATATATATATTATTTATTTATATTATAATATATAATATATATATATTATTTATATATATTATATAATTATATATATATATTCAGTGGCTGAGTAGTTTATGTAAACAGCTTGTTTAGAAATTACAATTTTTTTTGTGGTTAGGGAAAAATCACCCCTGCCTTCCATACAACATGATCAGATATTGTGTCAAACTCTACCAGATACATGAATACTCATTAAATTAGTTATAGAGTGGAAAGACTAAACAGAATGATGAGTTCTTTTGTTCCCATGCATTTTCTCTATAGATAACTCCCAAGCTTTTGTGTGTAACTTGCTAGACATGTCCACTGAAATATCTATTGGTCAAATCTAATTAATATGATCAAAACAAAACTCATCATTCCCCCCCCCTTAAAAATGGCTCTTCTTCCAAATAATAGTATCCTTCTAGACTCCCAGATATGAGGCCACTGAGGTCATCTTTTATTTTTTCCCTTATTTGCTAAATATTCAAAAGGTTGAAAATCTTGACTATTTTATTTCTACATTTCTTACATCTGTCCCCTTTTCTTTAATGACAAGAACATCTTTTTAACTGAAGTTCTATCATAAGTTGAGATCATGGAATCATGGACTACTCTAACAAACTCCTTACTGGCCTCCCCAATGACCATCTCTCTCTGTGATTAAACCATTTTCCACATAGTAACTTTCTTAATGCACAGGTTGGACTCATGTTATATCTCCTGGTATAGAAATGGAGGAGATTAGTACAGTATATGTTAGTGGGAATTGGATGAACCAGACTGAATCCATCTTGGATTCTGGTGTTATCTCAGTTCCCTTTTTATTCAATTAAGGGTCCAGTTCCAATTTCTGTCTTGTAAGAAAACTTACCCATTTGTAAGAATTGTGAGAAAATGTTACTTCATTGTTTGACCCTAGTCTTGAATGGCTGGAAAGCTGGGCCACCTTTATCTGTTGCTTAGAAGTCCTTAACTAGGGATCTATGTTATGATGACCAGAAGCCTAGTTAGACTCATTGATAGATGCAAGGAGTTTTCCCACAATCATACATCTCAAACAATCCATAAGTCTTATCTAAAAACTAGCTCCATACTGATCAGTTATTACTTTCATGTACTTTTGATTGTTTACAGACAGTTAGAGGGAGTTAAGATACTCTTTTTTTCTGTACTCAGGGAATTGCAACTGTTTTCTCTCCCCTTTCTACCTTGGAAAGTTCCTAATCTTTCCTCTAATTAGAAATCAGATTACCTAATTTTATATCCTTGTTCTATTTTAATTAATTGATGTATTTTTTTTAATGCATAAAAATCTGTCTCCCTTTGTATTTGGGGTCTAGTGCCAAAGCTGAGAAAGGAGGTTGGTACAAATTTGTTAGGCAATTGATATGCTTGTAAGCTCAAACCTGTTTTTTCAGTCATTTCATCTTTCACCTACTACAGTTTTTGATGAACTGAGCCAGGTGAAGTCAGGATAATGACCCCTAGGCCAAACAACTTCCAGGAAAAACTCCCTTAGAATACTCTAGTTAATTTTTCATTGAGGGACTTTTCCCATGGAAGACTGCCCTCTCAAACACCATATTCCTGTGAGATAAGGGAAGACTTAGGTTTAAGATAAATAGCTTAAGTTTAAGTTTAGTTTCCCTCCAGCAGAGAAGAGCTTAAGGTTAAATTTAGGTTGTTTTAGATTAGTTCCCCCCCACCCCACCCCAGGAGGAGGGAAGTTTGGGGTTAATTTAAGGATTAAGTTAAGGGTTCAATTTAAATTAAGGAATAGATTTTCTCCTGGGGAAGGATTATGGCTTCCAGAGGTAATAGTGTTGGGCTCCCCTTTTAATAAACTTTTAGTAGGGTGGGATCTGGAAGTCTAATAGTTATGGAAATGGCTGAACAGCAGGCTATTGAGTTATGTGATATATGGTATAAATCTGCAAGGGATTCAAGTGATAATTTGTTCTGGTCCCAATTTGGTTCTCTTCCTTGTTGCAAATTGAAGAAGTTAAGGCTAGCCAATAAAAATATCTTATTCTGATCAGATGAACTATTGGTTTTGCTAGGCAGCCTTAAGTGATAGTTTCTTCTTTATATTCAGTCCTTCCCACTTCTCAATCAGCTTCTTAGGAGGAAAAACTAATCCCTTTGGAGGAGAAGAGAAAAGAGAAGTAAAATCCTCAACTAATTTTTTATATCCTGGACCTTTGGTAATCTGGTGAAGCTTATGGACCCCCTTCTCCGAACTGAAATGCTAAGTTTCAGTGGAAGATTAATGAAAATAAACATGCACTTCTCCCCCCACCCCCAAAGGGGTTTGTGGACCCCAGGTTCAAAAGCACTGTTCAATAGAAGAATGTAAGTTCCTGGGAGACGGTAGCCATTTTGTTTTTCTTTGTGTCTGCCCTGTACATGGTAGATACTTAATAAACATTTATCTGTGTAAAATGAACAGGAAAAGAAACACTAGTCCTAGCTAGACTGAGTTTTCTATCTAACATTAAAATCATTAAAACTGTGACATCTTCTTCGCTTAAATAGTAAAGTCCTCAGAGATGACACTTTGTTCATTATTTTGTAGCAATTCAATTACCAATAGCTACAGTTTAGAACTAGAAGAAATCTTACAGAATATTTAGTCCAACTACCTTATTTTAAAGATGAAGAAGCTAAGGTCTCAAGGATGAGATCTCAGTGAAGGACTGGGCCAAGACTCAGAAAATCCCTGTCCCTAGGCAGGCACAAGACAAACCTCTTATCAGCAAGACAATAAATCTTGCCCTAGCCTAAAAGGATTAAGTTTTTGAACTAAAGCCTCTCATCAACTAAAGCCTGATTTGATAGCCTGCTCCTGGAGGGCATGATTCCCCCAAATAAATACCTTCACTGGAATTGGAGAAAGTTTGAGTTTGAATTCTTTTGAGAGAAGACTTGAATATTAAACCTTAACTCCAAAAGGTTAAAGTGATTTGCCCAAGGTCTGTTAATGATAATTTCCTTAGGCTAAAAATGAAATGACAAAATTAGTTTATAAATGAAGTTTAATTCTCTAGGCTCTTACCAAAACATAAGGGTGGATGGCATCCTTGAATAGGTCAACAACAGGACTAACTGAATAATCAATTTTTATAGAATTTTGACAAAGAATCATAAAATTTTGGTGTTCAACCAATCAGGTTACACATTTGTACATAAGGGTATCATTGATTACTTTATAATTCTCTAACCCATCCATGAGGTCTGTCACATATTAGAATTGATGAAGAGATCCAATTAGCCCAGGACTACTGTCTCCTCTTCTGACATGATATTTTGTTATTATGTTGATATGATATAGACATATAAAATATTGGAGTTTCTTCCTTTCCAAAATATCAGAAGTATAAGAATTTATTCAAGTTCTCATTTGGATAGCCAGAGCAGATTCCTGCCTTGTCAGGATGATCTTTAACTGATTGTTTATACAGTTTCTGCAGTAAAACTTGTAATTCAATTAGAGAGGCATTAGGCTGTTTCACACAGAAGGAGCCTCCCTTAAGATTTATAACCAGAGACACCAACCTTGTAGAGGAGAACATTCCAAACTTACAGACCTCAACTGATAGAACAACTTTTGATCAGAAATATTTAATTCTAAATTAAAGAATGTCAGATTAGACAGGTCCCACAGGTATATCCTATCTGGATCATTGTTTTTTCAAAGCAGAGGGGCTTGTGTAGCTCAATTGAAATCATGAGGCTTACCCAAAATGAACAGGTTATAGTGGAGAGTTTTGACAAAAGATGATCCAGTGCAGAAGGAAATGGAAAATCACTTCAGTATCTTTGCCAAGAAAACCCATGTACAGTATTAAAATGATAAAAGAAATGACCCCAGAAGATGAGCCCCTCAGATCTGAAGATGTCCAACACTATTGGGGAAGAGTGTAGGACAAATACAAGTAGCTCCAGAACTAATGAAGTGGCTGGGTCAAGGCTGCAAGGAAGCTCAGCTGCCAACATGTCTGGTGATGAAAGTCTCAAGTTGCAATAGGAACTTGAAATGTAACATCTATGAAGCAAGGTAAGCTGAATAAGGTCAAAAAAGGATAACATCTTCTAGAAATAACACCAAAAAAAAGACATTCAATTCATCAGGGGGGATTAGCCTGCTAAAGCAGGAAAGAAAAAGATAATTGGAATAACTGACAAGTTTGGCCTTGTAGGACAAAGTGAAGCAGGGCAGAGACTAGTAGAGTTTTGATAACTCACTGGTCATAGCAAACATCCTTTTCTAACAAGTCAAGGATGACATGGATATTACCAGAGGGTCACTATCAAAATCAGATTGATTATATGCTTTTTAAAGATGGTGAAAGTTTATACATTGGTAGAAAAAAAGGCAGTTAGTAACTTGAAATGTTATATATATTATATATATATATATATATGTATATATTTTAACATGATATATTATTATATAATAGTCCAGGGGTTCTAACCCTTTCTGTATGTATCACAGTATTAGTCTGGAGGACTCATTGTATACAACTACTGACCTCATCTCACAATGCTTTTTTTTTTTTTTTTTTTTTTAGTTTTTGCAAGGCCACACAGCTCGGTAATTATTAAGTGTGGGAATTTTTGACCTGGAGTCCATGAATGGATTTCAAGGGGTCCATGACATTCAATGGGGAAATTTTTTTTTTATTAACCTCTAACTGGAATTTAGCATTTCTTTAATTATTTGAAAATATTCTGGGGGCGGCTAGGTGGCACAGTGCTTTTAAATGAACACAAAATATGTAATAATAATAATAATAATAATAATAATGTGCCAGGCGGCACAGTGCTTTTCGATGAACACAAGATATGCAATAATAATAATAATCATAATATGTAATAATATATAATAAGAAAGGGGTCCATACCATTCAATGGGGAGAATTTTTTTAATTAACCTCTAACTGGAGTTTAGCATTTTCTTTCATTATTTCAAAATATTGTGGGGGTGGCTAGGTGGCACCGTGCTTTTAAGTGAACACAAAATATGTAATAATAATAATAATAATAATAATAATAATAATAATAATAATAATAATAATAATAATAATGTGCCAGGCGGCACCGTGCTTTTCAATGAACACAAGACATGTAATAACAATACTATGTAATATGTGATAATGTATCATTACATATAAAATCAACGAAATTGAAAGGCATACAAGTTTATGCATATTCACGGACACAATGTATAATGTGTAAAGAGGTGACCTCTGACCCAATGCTATATAGAAATGTATCAGGTTTCTCCGCACTCTGACTCTGGAGCCGCGTGCTGGCACGGCCGGGGCGGGGGAGGGGAGGGGCTGACCTCTGGCCCCCGGGCCGGCGCCGGGGGAGGCCCGCGGCCGCTTCCGCTCCCCGCGGGGGCGCGCACGCCGCGCCCGCGCGCCCGCTCCGGACGCGCGCCCGCCGGGTCGCCGCCTCCGGCCTGCGCGGTGCGCGGAGCGCCGTTGTCATCGATGGCGGGGGCGCGCTCGCCGGCCGGGCCGCGGGGCCGCGGACGGGAACCGCAGTCGGCGGCCATCTTCCTCCCCGAGCCGGCTGCTCCCTAGTGCGGGTCCGGGGGTCCCGCCGCCTCGGGTCTGCGCGCCCCGCGGCCTCGGCGGCGTCCGGTAGCGGTGGCGGCGGCGGCGGCGGCGGCGGGGGGCGAGGAGGGGGAGGCGGAGCCGCCCTCCGCCCGGGTCACCGTTAGCGCCCCGTAGCGCGCCCCCCGCCCCCCGCTTCCGGCGGGAGACCCCCGAGGGCGGAGAGCGGGGGGGAGCCCCGGGGGCCCGCCCGGGCCGGGGGTCTGCGCCGCCCGCTCCTAGATGGGCTGATCCGGAACCATGTTTAGCTTCGAAGGGGAGTTCAAAACCAGGCCCAAGGTGTCCCTCGGAGGAGCCAGCCGGAAGGTAGGCGCGGGAGCCGGGCCGGGCCCTTCTTCAGTCGTTAGCGGGCTGCAGCCCCCGGCCCGGCCGGCCTGCGAGCCCCCGGCCCCGGCCCGGGCCCGGGGGCGGCGCGAGAGTCGCCGGGGCCGCGGCGGGCCCAGCCGTGAAACGCCGGTTCGCGGGTGGCCCCCTGCCGCGCGCCCGCGGGAGCCAGGAGGCCCCGCGGACACGAGTGGCCACACCGGGCAGCCCGCTGGTGCCGCGCCGGACCGGGCCTTGCCGGCCGTCGTGAACCGGAGGAGGGGGTGACTCCCTTCGTGCCGGTACCTTTGCCAAGGAACCCCCCAAATTGGGTCATGAAGAGTCAGACACGACGGAATAGCAGCAGCCCCCTTCGGCTTACCGTTTCGAAGACATGGGAGATCCCATTTGTGTATGCCGGTATAATGTAAATACGTGTGCACGTGCAGATGTGGTCTTTTGGATATTTTCAACTGCCCCGTTTCTCCGGAAGCCCATTTTCTGTTTGGGGGCAGGTAGGTAGCAAGGTAGATTGAGCTTGGAGTCAGGAAGAGTCGGTCATGGTTCAGACACTCACTATGCCTCAAACCCCATATTCAGTCTGTTGCCAAAGTCAGGATCACTTAATTCATTCCTTTCTTGCCTGACACTGCCATCACACTTAGTGTAAGCCTTCATCATCTCGTTCTTTCTTTGCTGCAGTCGTCTCCCGATACATAGGCCTGCCTGCCTCTTGTCTCTCCTGCTCCGTCACATTCACCATTCACATACTAAAGTACTGTTCATAAAATAGGGGTTTGTTAGTTACTCCCCTATTCTTTAAAGTCTAGGGGCCTCCTATTATCTCCTAGAACAAACACAAAATGATCTGTTTGACTTCCAGAAGCTAGCTCCTGTCCATCTTTCTAGTGCTCACTCACTCTGGCCTCCTGACTTGGCTGTTTTTTGAAGACTTCTCTGACCTTTGGGCATTTTCCACTGCCATCCCACTACTGACCTCTGGCTTCCTTTAAGTTCCAAGTTTTTACTGGAAGCTTTTCCTGTTCCCTCTTAATTCTACTCCTTTTCTTTTGATTATTTCCTCTTTATCCTTGTAAGCTCCTCGAGAACAGGGATGGTTTTTATTCTCTTTGTTTTTTACTTTCTCATAAGTCCTTAATAAGGTGTTTATTGTATTACTAAACTGTGTGCCCTTGGCCAAATCTTTTAATCTGCTTTTCTCAGTTTCCTCTACTGTAAAGTGTAAATAGTAATAGCCCCTACCTCCAATGTTTATTGTGAGAAGTATGAGATAAGATTGTAAAATGCTTAGTAATCCAGACACTGTTATTCTTCAAGTGTATCACCATCCTTTCGGGAACACTGACACAGCCCTCATTTTGTCACATCTACCCATGTCTTATCACTTGCCAAGTTTTGTGGTTTCTAACTCTGTATCTCTCAAATTTGACCTTAGCTACCATCATAGTTCAGGCCTTTCCCATCTCTTCCACTTATCCTTCACAAAGCTACCCAGCTGATAATTGTTAACATGTTTGCCCTTGCCACAGTCTTTGCTCAACTCTAGTAGCTTCCTCCTCCACAGTCTGGACCAGCCTGCCTTTCCCATCTTTTTATATACCACTTTTATATTCTTCTTTACAAACCCTATATGCTTTCTTTGATGCTCTTTACATTATTAGGCTTCCACCTCCAAGGCAAGTCTTGATTGTACTTGATAGTTTCTTAAAAACCTTTGCTCATGTTATAACTAGGAGATGTTCCTGATTCTCCCAGTATGTCCTATGTTTATTTATTCAGGCATGTCTGCCTCAAGCCTGGGAACAAACTGTCCATGGGGGTTTTCTTGGCAAAGATACTGGAGTGGTTTGCCATTTCCTTCTCCAGTGTGATGAGGGCAGTGGTTGAGTGGTTTGCCCAGGGACTCAACAGCTGATAAATGTTTGAAGTCAAATTTGAACTCTGATCTTTCTGACTCCAGACCCAGTGTTTTATTTATTGTGCCACCTTACTGTCCCAGGATGTCCTGGAGATATCTCAAATTCAACATGTCCATCCAGAAGAATCTTTTCTCCCAAACCCTCCCCTTTTCCTAACTTGCCTTTCTGTGAGCAATTATTCAGGCTTGTAACTTCTGACATCCTCAACTCTACAGTTTTCACTCTCTTTTCCATACCATCATCTCCACTCTAGTTCTGGTGCTCATATAACCTCTACCTTGGTCTATTCAAGTGACTAATTGATCTCTACTTCTAACTTTTCTTCCAGTCCATCCTATACACCAGCTAAAATGAGATTCCTCAAACATAGGTCTAATCAGTCATGTCCCTCTTATATCAGTAAGCTCCCAATTGTTTTGGATGTATAATTTTTTTCCAATGACCTATAAAACCAATTTTTTAGGTTTTTGAGTTCCAAATTCTCTTCTTTCCCTTTCCTTGAGAATTCATGGAATTTGATCTAGATTATACATGTGCAGTCTCATACAAAATATTAGCCAAGTTGCAAAAGAAAACAGACCAAAACTACCCCCCCCCCCAGATAAAGGTTTTGTTGTTGTTAGGTTTTTGCAAGGCAAATGAAATGGAGTTAAGTGGCTTGCCCAAGGCCACACAGCTAGATAATTATTAAGTGTCTGAGGCCAGATTTGAACTCAGGTACCCCTGACTCCAGGATAGGTGCTCTATCTACTGTGCCACCTAGCCACCCCTAAAAAGAAAGTTTTTAAAAAAAATTTGATCTTCATTCAGACTTCAGTTCTAAATCCTTCAGAATTGTCTTGAATCATTTTAATGCTGTCAATAGCTAAATCATTCACAGTTGATCATTGAACAATAGTGCTGTGTTGCTGTGTCCAATGTTCTTTACTTTGCATCAGTTCATCTAAGTCTTCCCAGGGTTTTCTGAAACCTGTCATTTCCTATAGCACAATAGCATTCCATAACAATCATATACCATAGCTTCTTTAACCATTCCCCAACTGATAGGCAACACCTAAATTTTCAGTTCTTTTCCAACACTAAAAGATTTATAATTTTTTTTAAATATATAGATTTTTCCTTTTTTTCCCCTTTTTTTTAAATTCTCTTTGGGAAATCTTAGTAATGATACTGCTAATTTAGAGAATCTACCCCAAATGTTCATGTGGACTATTTGTACCCAACCTGTGGTAAAGCATCCTGATTTCTGATTAGTCTGATGATACAGTATCATTTTAGTCCTCCTTGAGACCAAAGGACAGCAATCTTGGCTGCATTGGTTTTGTTTATACAAAACCTCTTTAATGTAATCTAATCAAAATTTTCCATTTTAAATTTCATAGTGCTCTCTAGCTCTTGTTTGGTCCCAAATGTATCCCTAGAACTGATAGGTAAAATATTTCATGTTCCCTGATTTGCTTGTGATATCTCCTTTTGTCTAAATCACATGCCCAATCTGACCTTATCTTGGTATACAGTGTAAAATGTTTGTCATTACTTAGTTTATGCGAAACTGCTTTCCAGTTTTCTCAGCAATTTTTATCATATATTGAGTTCTTGTCCTCAAAATTTGGGTCTGTTAAATATTTAAATTTTTACATTTTAGCTTGCCTTTCCAAAGTTTTATTACAAATCCCTCTTCATACATTTTAGTGTCCTGTCAGGAACTAGGTCATATTGTGGCTGGAGCCCTGGCCTTGGATTCAGGAAGAAAGGGAGTTTGAATCCGTCTTAGACATTTGACTCTTAACTATGTGAACTTGGGCAAGTCATTTTACCCAGTCCATCAGGGCCATCTTCAGTTGTCCTGATTCATATCTAGCCACTGGACTGGTGACAGCACAGTACCTCCTTACTCAAATCCAATTCTTGTTCTTGTCACACATCACCTCCCTGATGTCATGGTTTTCTTCGAAAATGAAGGGCAAACATTAGTGTTCTGCCAAATTAATCTCCTTTTTTCAGTTAGATGACAATTCTCGGGCAGCTAGGTGGCACAGTGGATAGAGCACCGGCCCTGGAGTCAGGAGTACCTGGGTTCAAATCTGGTCGCAGACACTTAATAATTACCTAGCTGTGTGGCCTTGGGCAAGCCACTTAACCCCATTTGCCCTCCAAAAAAACCTTAAAAAAAAGATGACATTTCTCCCATCTTTTGGATGGGCTATCTTCTACCTGAAATGTGATTCCTCCCCTACTCTGCCTTGTAGAGAAGATCTTAACTTTTATCTTTGAATCCTTATTGATTTTTATCTTTGTAATCCCATTGTTTAACTGAGTTTTTGACATAGAGTAGTTGCTTAATAAATATTTGTTGAATGAATTATGAAAATAATTATTGAACAGACAACACTACTAGGTTTATTCTAGAAAGATTATTTCTGTCCATGTTAGAGAAAGGAAGAGAGAACTTTATCATTATTAATGGGTAGAAAGGATGAAGGCCTATATATTTTACTAGTGAGTGGTCATGGTAATAAAGTAGGGAATGGGTGTAAGATACATTGCTGAGGTGGGATTGAAAGTAATTAGTGAGGTTTGGGACTTAGTGTGGTGAATGAATAATCCTGTTAAAGGGAGCAATAGGTTTGAGGTAAATGTTCTCTAGGTAGTTGGAAACCTGCACCCAGAACCCCCAAAAAGAAGTTAGGTCTGGGAGAGAGAGAGTATGGGGATGTGTGTGGGTGTGTGTGGGTGTGTGTGGGGGGGTGTATTTGCATAGAACTGATAGTAGAACTCTTGGAAATGAAAGAGGATGACAGAACCACAAGAAAAGAATGGGGACTTAGTAAAGGAAATGGAATAGAGCTTATTAGGGAAGAATTGGGTGTCTGGGAAATTGAGGGAACAGAGTATTTTCATTCATGAATTAAGCAGAGTTAAAATCTGCCTAAAATACTGTTAGGATGGGGGTTTTAGACCTGTCTTGCCTTTGACTAAATCAGTAATAATATACTACCTAGCTGTGAAAACTTAATTACTACATCAAAAATAAAAGTTTAATAGAGAGAAATTTGGAAAATTTAATTGTAATTATGTAGATTTTTGCATACAAACACATTGGGTGCTTTTAATAATTATCTGGTAGAGAATATCTTTTGTCTTTTACAATTCAGTGTACCCTAAGTAACTGTAAATTGATACTCAAGTGTTCTCATCTGTAAAAATTAGTCAGCTGTATTAGGTGATTTTTTTTTAATGTTCCTTTTAGTTCTAAGATTCAAGTATGTTCAAATATGGCAAACTTTTATACTTTAATAGGATGCCATTTGTGGTAAGGATTAAAATGTGCTAGAGATTATAATGGTGGCTAATGTAAACATAGTGCCTTTCCTTTGTACCTCCTATTTGTAGCTCAATAGAGAAGTATTGAAAATAGCTTAGAATAGAATGGTAGAATTAGTTCTTATACTCTGGTCATTTAAATGGGAAGATGCAGGATGCTATGAGTAAATGTGGCTAAGTAGTTTAAAAGGTTTTTTTTTTTAGGTTTGTTTTTTTTTTTTTTTGCAGGGCAAATGGGGTTAAGTGGCTTGCCCAAGGTGGGTGAGACTGGATTTGAACTCAGGTACTCCTGACTCCAGGGCCTGTGCTTTATCCACTGCACACCACCTAGCCGCCCCTCCATTGCGCCACCTAGCTGCCCCCCTTTAAAGGGTTTTTAAAGTTGGAACAGGATTCTTGGAACTCCACAGTGTTAGCTAAATGTTTCTAGTTCAAACTTCTTTTTCTTTTATAGTTAAGCAAACTGCCAGTCTCAGACACTTAATAATTGCCTTAAATAAATAAAAAATTTAAAAAAGTGACACCCCCCCCCCCAATGTTTGAGTATCTTAATTCTTTTCAACTTGTTATTTTGTTGTTTGTCCTTCATTCTCAAAGAGGACCAGTGACATCAAAGGGTAATGTCTTGTTAGTGAATTGGATTTAAGTGAGGCAGAATTGTGGGTAGTCATCTCCCTCACCCCTCCTCCCGGGCATCTGAGTTCAGTGGACAGATATATGTCAGGAAGAGTGGAGATGACCCTGATGACCTGGGAGACCTTGACCTTTTTAAACTCACATCTTTCACAGGTTTCAGATTGTCTGAGGCAGCACCCTTTCTGTGAGGCAAAAGATGGCCTAGTTTGCCTATAGCCATACACACACACACACACACTCTCTCTCTCTCTCTCTCTCTCTCTCTCTCTCTCTCTCTCTCTCACATAGGGGAAGAACCTCAGGGTTTTTTTGACTGGAGCAGAAATAATTTCTGTTTACACTAGTAATCCAAACTATATTCAAGTGACTTGGACTGGGACACAATGCTGATCAAAGAGCTGCAGTGATTTGAGTTGTAGTTATTGTCAAGTAACTCCATTTGAATGGACTTCTATCAAAATCTTTTTTCAGAGCACTATTACAAGAAATTGTAAATGAAGCTACATGGACTGTGAATCCTAAAAACTGTAAACCTTAAAAATAATAGGACTAAAATAAAATACCAGAAAATGTAGGTTAGACATGAAGTTTTATTCTCTGGGAATTTGCCATTAATCTGGGGGCCATGAAAATTTATAAACTGCAAGAGGAGAGGAACAGAATATACATAACAAGAGTAGACAAAACCTTAAACTTCCTTCTATTATTTGACCATTCTGTCATTTGGGTATCAAAGAAAGTTATCCTTCTGCAATACTATCTTGGCTGAGGGAGGTAACATTTTTTAATGAGTTTTCAGTATAAGAAGGACAGAACAAGTACTCCTCTCCAAGTTTAAAGGAGGATACATTACATTCCTCCCAATAGCTAAGAAAATCAAACTTCAACCAGAAATAGAGTGTAAAAAATATAGTTATTGTTGTTATACTTTGACAGGACAAGAGAGTTAATTAACCCAGTTTAAAAAATATAGAATAAATAAGTATGCGGACAGAGTATATCTCCTGAATAGCATCTTTTTATTAACCCATGTTGCCCTGGTATTCTTTGCTTTTTTGAAAATGTTCTTGGAACTGCTGAACATCTAATCAGAACTGTATCTTTGCCATTAGACAAGATAACCCTTAACTCTCCTTCCATTTCATGTTCCCCCCTCCCCATAATTTTCCATTAGAAATCTCTGGGGGAAAATTATGTAAGCTGCTGTTAAAACCTATACCTGTTGGGGCGGCTAGGTGGCACAGTGGATAAAGCACCGGCCCTGGAGTTAGAAGTACCTGGGTTCAAATCCGGTTTCAGACACTTAATAATTACCTAGCTGTGTGGCCTTGGGCAAGCCACTTAACCCCATTTGCCTTGTAAAAAAAAACCCTATACCTGTCTCTTACAATCTTATAATTAGAAAATTCTTCATGATTTTAGATTGAAGGTGGAAAATGTAACTATAGTCAAGGAAAATGAATTCACTAGCTCCACTCAATTCATAGAAGATTTTGAAGGAATTATCTGGTATATAATGAAAATTTTTGAGCTGAGAAAATCTAGGTGGTGTTTTTGAAACATAGTTTGACTTTTGAGGACTGGAGGAATAGAGGAGAGACACTGGAAGCTGAGGCCATCTGACCTTTGAAGGTAGAAATTACTCGATTTGTGTAGCACTTTTTACATTGACTATTGTTTTTGTTTCTTTTGCCCCCAGCTCCCAAGGAAATCATTTGTGAAATTGGTAATTGTGGTTGAGAGGTTAACTTATTAATAAGTCAAGCATTTATTTATGTGTGCTAGGTCTTATGCTAAGCCCGGGTGATAGTTGATAGGTAAAAACAGCCTCTGCCTTAAAGGGATTGTTGTTCTTTTGTTCTCTCTAGCTATAGACACACATGTATATATGTACATACACAAAATAGATGGAAGGTAATCTGAAAGTTGAGACATTATGCACTGAGAATAGACTGGTCTACTTTGAATTGAGGCTTAAAGGAATCCAGGGAAACCGATACAGGGGTGAGAGGGAAGAGCATCTCTGGAATAGAGGAGAGCCAATGCAGAGTCACAGAGTTCAGAGATAAAATAAATATCCTGTCTAATGAGCAGTAAATAGGTCAATGTAGCTAAATAGTAGAGTATGCACTAGGGAGTAAAATGTAAGAAGACTGAAAAGCTAAGAAGGGCCTTGGCTATAAAGAGCTTTAAAGGCAGAGAAGGGTTTATTACTCAAAGTAATCATGTGGGGAGAGTAAAGTGGAAGAAGACTGAAAAGGTAGGAGAGTGCCAGGTTATGAAGGGCTTTGAACACCAAACAGTATTCTATATTTGATCTAGGAGGTAATAGTTATTTTTTTTTGAATAGGGAAATTATTGTTTTAGGAAGACCTTTGCTTGAGGAAGGTCTTTTGACTACTGAGTAAAGGGGTGGATTGGAGTAGGAAAAGAGACTATTTTGATTAGAGAGTGACAGATCAGCAAGCTATTGAAAAAAAGTCCAGGCAGGAGGTGATAAAGACCCTCTTGGTGTGGTAGTAGTATCAGGTAAAGAAGACAGATCTTGCCACAGATTGGATGTTTTCAGTAAAAGAGTATGAATTGAGAACACCTTAGGTTCCCAGCTTGGAAGGATAGAACCTTAACAATAAAAGAGAAGTTATGAAAAAAAGGAAGAACTTAGAGTGGGGTGGATGGGAGATAATATGGGTGAAGATAATGAGTTCAGTTTTAGAATTTAAGATGTGTAGATATCTAGTTCAAGATGTGCAATAAGCAGTTGGAGAAATGAGACTGAAGCTCAAACAGAGGTTAGGTCTGGATATTTAGATTTGAGAATCATCACCATAGAGATGATAATTGAATCCATGGGAGTTGATAAGATCACCAAGTTAAATGAATTTTGTGCTTCATTTCTGAACAAGACCATGAATAGGGGAGGTGATGCCATGACAAGAATGTGAATTGTATTTTAGTGGGGGGGGGGGGTGCTATGCTAGTTCACCAGTCTCATTTTCTCCTCTGAGTGGCCAGATATGAATCAGGATAACTGGAGATGGCCCTGGATGTGAGGCAAGGTCACACAGCTAGTAAATGTCAGGTGTCTGAGATTGGATTCAAAATCCCCTCCTCTTGACTTCAAGGTCAGTGCTCTAGGGCCCAGGACAGCCCTATGGGACATCCCTGCTCTTTGAGGATTTAATTTGGATTAAGTCTCCAGCAAAAGGAGACTGGGAAACTTTGGTCATATAGATTGGAGAGTCAGGAAAGAGGAATGTCCAGAAAAACCTTAAGAGAAGACAGTATGTTCGTTGTTTCACCATTTCCTAACTTTAGACTCCATAGGCTCTGCCTACTTTTGGAGGGAATGTCTGGGTTGATCCTGCAGTTGTCTTCTTGGGGTTGTTGTGTTATTTTATTTTCTAAAATCTCAGGAAGAGTTTAGCTTGGGGAACCTGGAAATTTTCAGTCCTTCTTAATTGCTCTGATTTGTAGGACAAAGTCTCAGAGAGCAGTATTCCTAACTTGGGTTCTTATCTGAGAAGTAGATTTGTCCTAGTCTAAACCACTGTCAGTTAACTTTAGAGCACTGCTAATTCAAAGAGATAGACTGTAGGCTTCCTTTTGGTTTGAGTTTCCTGTCCTTGTTAATTCCTCTTATAGATTTTATTTTTATTTATTTATTTAGTTTTTTTTGAAAGGCAGTGGGGTTGAGTGGCTTGCCCAAGGCCACACAGCTAGGTAATTATTAAGTGTCTGAGGCTGAATTTGAACTCAGGTACTCCTGCCTACAAAGCCAGTGCTCTGTCCACTGCTCCACCTAGCAGCCCCCCTCTTATAGATTTTAGATTTGACTAGAGGAAGGAAATAAGACTTTGGGCCTTATTCTTCTCCTGGAATCTTAGCCACAAAACTGCTGTTTATTAATGAACTTGCTCCTGAGTCTACATCTCAGGACTTCTCATCTTGGAATATTAATTACCCCTAGTTGCAAATCGCCATTAGTCTGCCCTCAGTTTGTGACATGGAGCTGGGTGGTGAGCAGCAGAACTGCCAGATGGCATCTGTTTCTGTTTAGTGCACAAGTTTAAGCCTCTCTATGCTACATCTGGACTCTCCTCTTACTCCTGTTAACATAGCCTTTTCCAGTACCAGGATGCTCTGTGCACTGAATTCCTGGCCAGAACTTATCCCCCAGACCTCTCTGTTTATCTTCCTATGCTGACTTGGATTGGAAGTACAACTTGTCATTTTTTTTTATCTTGATTTTCCAGTTCGGGATTTACTTTGTTAGGTTTTCTGGATCTTTTTGGAGGAATTTGTTTTGTACAGATAGCTCTGTATTATTCTGTTGTCCTGGCTCCGCCCCCCCCCCCCAAAAAAAAGCCCTTTCTGAGAGTTCTTTGAACCATCCAAGAGAAAAGGAAGCCTTCCAATTGAGGGGGACTTGGAATGAGTTTTCTTTTTTAGAATAATTTATCTTCTAATTACATTCAAAGATAGTTTTCAGCATTCATCCCTTTACAAACTTTTGAGTTTCAAATTTTTCACTATCCTCCCTTCTCTTCCCCTCTCCCCATGGCAGTAAACAATCTGATATAAGTTGTATATGAGCAATCATGTTTGACATTTTTCCATATTGGTCATACTATGAAAGAAGAATTAGAACTAAGGGAGAGAAACCTTGAGAAAGAAAAAACATAAAACGTTTTTAAAAGTGAACATAATATGCATTACTCTGCAATCAGAAACCATACTTTTTTCCTTTGGATGTAGACAGCATTTTTTTTTCTTTGGTTTTTGCAAGGCAAATGGGGTTAAGTGGCTTGCCCAAGGCCACACAGCTAGGCAATTATTAAGTTTCTGAGGCCGTGAACTCTGGTGCTCCTGACTCCAGTCCGGTGCTCTATCCACTGCGCCACCTAGCCACCCCAAGCTCATGATTTCTTACAGAACAATAGTACTCCATAACATTCATATACCATAACTTATTCAGCCATTCCCTAATTGATGGGCATCCCCTCAATTTCCAATTCTTTGCTACACAAAAAGGAGCAGCTATAAATATTTTTGTACATGTAGATCTTTCCCCCTTTTTAGTATCACTTTGGGATATAGACCAAGTAGTGGTATTGCTGGATAAAAGAGTATGTACTGTTTTATTGCCCTTTAGGCATGGTTCCAAATTTCGATCCAGAATGATTGATTCTTTGAATTGTTTTTCTTGAAGTGTTTGTTCTCTGAAGGACAAAGGACTTGGAGTGTCAGGTAAAGCTGTTCTAGGGGAGGAATAAAGAAAGGCTGGAGGGGATCATCCAGAACCCTGATCAGAAGTTGCCCATTCTTACTGAGTAAGACTAATTTAGAGACTAGTTCCATAAAACTTCTAGACCCTTTTGCTATAGACATAACTTCTTGGACAGTAGAACACCCCACTTAACAGGTATTCAGATGTTGGTCATGTAATTGATCAGACATCTTAAGTGTTCCAAAGATATTTGCCTTAATTTTTTTTCTATTTTCTAAATTATTCTGCTTCTACTCACATAAATAATCTTCAACAGTTTGTACAAGTAAAAGTTTTCCCAGGTTTCTTTGAAACCAACATTTTCATCATTGCTTGAGGCATACTAGCATTTCTCCCCATTTTGTTTTTCAATTAAACATTTTCTCATTCTCCCTTATCCCAAGTTAACTTGAAAACTCTTGGACACTTGAATAAGTCTTTGGGCATAATTTCAGTTTGCTCTCCAAGGTTGAATCAGTTCACACTTCACCAACAGTGAATTAGTATCCCAATTTTTCACATCCTTTCCAACATTTGTTACTTTCCCCTTCAATCATTTTAGCCAATCTAAAAAGTATAAAATGATATCTCAAGGTTGTTTTAAATTGAATTTCTCTAATCAGTAATGATTTTGAGCACTTTTTCACATGACTGTAAATTATTTTGATTTATTTATCTAAAAACTGCTGGGAAATTACTTGTATTCTTATAGCTTTTACAGAGTTCTCCATATATTTGAGATATGGTATCTTTATTTGAGAAACTGTAAAAAAATTTTCTCCAATTTTCTGCTTTCCTTCTGATCTTGACTACATTTCTTTTATTTATTTATTCCCCTTTTTAATTTAATGTAGTTGAAATTATCCATTTTATACTTTATTCTGTTATCTCTTCTTATGGATAAGTTGTTCACCTATCAGTAAGTATGATAAGTAATATGTTCCATGTTCAGATGTTTCTTGTAATCTGTTTTTATATCTGGGTCATGTATCCATTTTGACGTTTTCTTGGTAAATGGTATAATCTAGGTCTTTGCCCAATTTCTGTCATATTGCTTTCTAACTTTCCTAACTTTTTTTTTTTACCAAATAATAAATTCTTGTCCCAAAATAATCTCTAATAATATTCTGGAGCATTTTTTCATATGACTGTTGTTAGCTTGGATTTCTTCTGAGAACTGCCTGTTGATGTCCTTTGTCTTTTATCTTTTGGAGAATGGATCTTATTCTTAGAAATCTGAATTTGAATCAGTTGAGCAGCTGCTTTTCAAAAATGTGCCAGTAATGTGCTAAGCCCTGATGGGGGTATAAAAAGTAAAATACAGACCCTGACCTCAGGTTTCTTATAGTTGAATGACTACACAAAGTAGACTATGTACAGGATAAATAAAAAATAATTAGCAGAGAAAAGAAATGCATGCCAGATAACTTGGTGAATGGGAGGCATCAGAATACCCATCCAGAGAAGTGGAATGTAATGGCCCAGCTATTGGACTTGTGATTAGTCCCTCTACTGCCAGCCAAGTCAAGATGTGGAGACACCTAATCTTTAAAAAGCAAACAGCAAACAAATTCCCTCAAAATTACAAAATGGTTCAGTCAAATCCAATTGTTTCCATTTGGCTTTGCCTACAATAACCCTCAGAGGTTGCTGAAAAGGCCCCACTGATGGTGTCTTCTTGACAGCTCATGAGGAATTAGACATTTATATGCCACCCACTCTATGGTAGGCAGTGTGCTGAACATGTTTTACAAATATTTTCCTATTTTTTTCTTCACCACAGCCCTAGGAGGTAGGTGCTATTATCCCATTTTACTGTGGAGGAAGTTAAGCAGTCTCTTGTTGGATGAGTTGCCAGGGGCCACACAATTAATTGCTATCTGAAGTCTCTCCGAGTCCAGCTCTGTCTATTGCTATACTACATGTCTCAAATGGGGGTGGTACAAATGGAACAAGGAATGCTTTGGGTTTGAGTAGGGCTTGCTTTCATAGTATAGTTTTTGTTTTGTTTTTGTTTTTTTGCAAAGTATTGAGGTTAAATGACTTGTCCAAGATCACACAGCTAGTAAGTATCAAGTGTCTGAGGCAAGCCATTAAGTTACTTTGTGTCCTGGGAGTTATCCTCAAAGCTTGTTCTTGGAGACGCTGCCACCACCTTCTGCCAACTTAGTAGGATGTAGAGTCTAGTTCCTTTCCCCATAAAACCTTGCATTTGCCCTGACTAGCCCTGTTCTGATACTCAGTTTAAATTTTACCATTTGATCAGTCCACATCTGCATAGGTCTGTGTTGGAGGAGACCCTTGATTATGTTTGTCCTTCATTCTAAAGGAAGATCATGACACACACGAGTTGGATTGGGGAAGGGCAGGGGGGAGCTGTGCTACTAAGTCCCCAGCCTCACTTTCTCCTCCAGAGCCATTTGGGTCCAGTGGCCAAATATGAATCAGGATGACTGGAGATGGCCCTAGATGTGGGGCAATCAGAGTTAAGTGGCTTGTCCAGCCAAGGTCACACAGCTAGTGAGTGTCAAATGTCTGAAACTGCATTCAGACTCTCTGGTCCCTGACTTCAAGGCCGTTGCCTACCCACTGCCCACCTACCTGGAAGAGGCCCATATCTAAATACTGAAGGCATTCATCTGAAAAGGGTTATCTAATTGTCCTGGAGATTGGCTGACTGGTGCATAGAATCTGTCAGACTTTGGGGGCTGGTGTAGGCTTAGATCCAATAGCTCCTTTAGGAACTATTATCTCATTTGATTTTCCTTTAAAGAATAAAAAAGCAATTCAGCAGATTAAATGAATGAATGAGCAATAACTATTTGCTGGACACTGCTAAGTGCTGGGTATAATACAAACAAACTAGACAGTCTATTATGTATATATATGTACGTGTGTATATATATATATGTATATATATATATATATATATATATTTCCCCCAATTATGTGCTAAAACACTTCCAAATTCTATCATTCCTTCTATCCTTCCCCTCCCCCTTCCCTGAGATTGTAAGCAATCAGATATAGGTTAATAGATGTATAATTTATCCATCATCATTCCATGATAGTCATTTTGTACAAGAAGTGTTGAATAAACAAAATGCTTTAGTCTGTATTCAGATAATATTGCCTTTTTCTCTGGAGGTGAATTAGTATGCTTCATTATTAGTCCTTTGGGATAGTATTAGATCATTGTATTGCTATCAATAGTTGAGTATTTCACAGTTCTTCATCCTACTATATTGTACAGTGTTTTGTTGGTTCTGTTCACTTTGTATCAGTTCATGTAAATCTTTCCATGTTTTTCTGAAATTTCCTGCTTGGCATTTCTTACAGCACAATAATACTCAATCACAATCATATACCACAGTTACTGGTCCCCAGTTGATGTGTCTCTCTTTGATTTCCAAGTCTTAGCCACCATAAAAAGAGGTCCTATAAATATTTTTATACAAATAAGTTCTCCCCCACCTACTACCCCCATTTTTAATGTCTTTGGGATATAGACCATGCAGTACAATGGACTCATAATTGATCTCCCTGATTTAAGTCTGTCCTATTCAAACTTCACATAGCTTGTTTCCCTTTTTCTCTATCCCTAGAATACAAGGGTGTCTTTTTTCCCTCTAGAATCAAATGTAAATGTTGTTTGTTAAACTTTATAACTTGGTCTCATTCTACATTTCCTGCTTTATTATACAGTATTTCCTTCCGTGAATTCTGATTAGCTAAAGTGGCCTTCTTACCTTTCCTTATACAGGACACTCTACCTCCCATTCTTTGTCTTTATACTGGCTGACCATGTAGGTTTCCCCCATCCCATGTTTTTCAGAAAGTGCATTTCCCCTTTGTTGCTTTGTATGTGTTTGAAGATGATGTTTGTCCTTTGTCCTAACAAGCAAGGGAATTGGATTAGAATGAGGGAGGCTATGCTAAGTCTCTAGCCTGACTTTCTCCTCCAGAGCCATCTGGGTCCAGTGGACAGATATGAATCCAGATGACTGGAAATGGCTCTAGATGTGAGACAACCAAGGATAAGTGACTTTCCCAAGGTCATACAGCTGGCATGTGTCTGACTCCATCCATTGCGCCACCTAGCTGCCCTATCTGAACACATTGTTTCTCTTGATAGAATATACTTCTTGAGGGCAGAAACGGTTCGTTTTGTCTTCATAGTGACATATAATGAATGAATGCTTGTTGATTGATTTATTGCATTGAGCAGATTTATAAAGCAAACTTTTTGGAATTTTGGCGGCTGAAGCACACATTTCAAATTTTTTCATAATAAAAATATTTGTAATATTTACTTGACTCTAATTTGAAATTTTATAAACTGCTCATTTATTTCTACAAGTGTTTTGATTTTTGTCCATTAAGTGGACTTTGATAAGTTGTTTTGTGCTTGACATTTATGCCTAAGACTTTTTCTTAATGCTTCTCCAGTAGCTTCCTATTTTCTCCAGGGTGGATCAAATATAAAATTTTCTGTTTTTTAAAGTGCCTCATAATCTGGTCCCTCTAGCTTTCCAGTTTTATGTTATTGTACTACAATGCTATGGTACTGAACTTCTTACTACTCTTCAAAGATCATTTATCTTCCAACTTGTTCATTTTATTGGCTGCCCTGTAAGCCTGAAATTCTCTTATCTCCCCTTCCAGCTTCCCTGCTTCCTTTCCATTCTCAGCTCAAGTCCTACCTTTTACAACCAGAACTCCTTAATCTTAGTATCTTCTCTCTGAGACTGCCCCCAACTTCTTCTGTGTCTTTATTGTTTGGACAGTGTTTGCATATCTTCCCCCACCCTTAAATTGTGAATTGAGAACTGGGACTTTTTGTTTTGGTTTTCCTTCCATTGTATCCCAAACATTTTTAGCATACTGCCTATGTTAAAGTAAGCTATGCTTACTAAGTGCTTGTTGTCTTGATGTGACTAATTTTGCAACAAGCCCCCCCCCCCAATTTTTTTTAACAAGGTGGTGGTGTTAAGTGACTTGCATAGATAATTAATAAGTGTCTAAGGTCGGATTTGAACTCCTGATTTCAGGGCCTATGCTCTATCCATTGTGCTACTTAGCTGCCTTATTCCCAAATATTTTTTTTTGCAAGGCAATGGCGTTAAAGTGACTTGCTAGGGCATTAGTAAGCGTCTGAGGCTGTATTTGAACTCAGGACCTTCTGACTCCAGGGCCAGTGCTCTATTCACTGCTGCCACCTAACTGCCCCTCCAATACTTTTAACTATGTATGCTTTAAAAATTTTTTTGCTATTTTATTTATTTTTCTAACTACATGCAGCAGTAGTTTTCAACAATCATTTTTTTGCAGCATTTTGAGTTTTACATTTTTCTCCCTTCCTCCCCTTTCCCTCCCCCTGATAGAAAGCAATTTAATATAGGTTATTATAATACATAATTCTGTTGAGCATAAATTCATATAATCACTTAACTGTGCTTTCTAAATTGATTTTCCTTTAACAATTGATAATCTTTTATTTGACAAATTAAATATTATACTATTAAAATGTCAAAAATTTCTGAAGAATTGGGATGTGTATATAGTGTTACTATTTTCTGGTTCTCTATTTTTTGCCAGCTTTTTGAAACCTCTTTTGGGTTGTCTTGAGGTGTCTGAAACTCAGACTAGTTTTGTTAAAAATTACATTTTTATTAATTTAAAGAAATATTCATCAGTGACTAAAATCATCAGATATTATTCTTACAAAAAAATCACTTGAAACACTTTTAATTTACTTCTTCTTTGGACTTTAGTTTTCTATTCTATAAAAATGAGCATTTTTTATCATCTTCATCTCTGTATGCTAAAGTATAATTTGAATGCACTTAGATGGTAGGTTCTCAAAAAATGGTAGTTTTTAAAAAATAATTGAATGAATATATTTGCTAGATGAATCCTTCTAGCTCCAAAGTCACACAATTTTTATAAGGAGCTTTTTGAAAGTAAAACAAAAAATAATGCCCAACTCTTGTATTTTGGTTTTAGGAAGAAAAAGCATCTCTCTTGCATCGAACTCAGGAGGAGAGAAGGAAAAGAGAGGTAAAATACGTTTTATGAAGATTTTAAACTATTTTCCCTATCATAGTTACATATCTTATATCTTATATTGAATTTCAACCCAATTAAACAAATATCTAATAAGTACCTGCTGTTTACCACGGACTTAAAAACTTCAGATATGGTGACAAATGAAACATTTCCTGTCCTCAGGCGTTTTTACTGGGAATTGAGGACAATTTGGTTGCTTTTAATACATTTAGTACTTTCCTCCTAGAGAACTTTTGGGAAAATGATTACAAAAGTATCTTCTTAAAATATAATGGTAATAACTGATAAGGCACTTCTAGAGTTGCAGAGTGCTAGACATATGTGACCTTGTTTGGGACTCTTAACATTACAGAGAAATGGATATTTTAGCTCCTGTTATACAGCTCAGGAACCTGAAGCTGGGAGAAGTGACTTGCTCAGAAGAGGTTGTCAAAGATGAGATTCCTTACTACAATCTAGACCTCTTCTGCCTCTCAACATAGTCAAAAGGAATTGCCTCCTTTTTGTAGATAGGAATAGAGAAGAGGAAAGATTTACTTGCTTATTTCCTGGTTTCTAGAAGATAATGTATAGGCATACCTTGGAGATGTTGCTGATTTGGTTCCAAGCCATTTCAATAAAGTGAATATCACAATAAAACAAGTCATATGAATTTTTTGTTTGCAATGCATATAAAAGTTTTATTTATGCTATGCTGCAATCTGTTAGTGTACCTACCTTAATTAAAAAGTACTTTATGGATAAAAAAATGTGATGTAGAGACACAGTGCGAATACATGCTGTTGGAAAATGGCATCAATAGATCAGTAGGTAAGTTAGAAGAAGAGTTTGGGGGGAATAGATAATGAGTTCAGATGAAAGGATTTAATGTGTTTGGGAGAAAATGAGTTCATGATGGATTGCTTCAGTTCTCTTGATAAGGACTTCTATTGAGTGAGTTGGTGAAATGGGTATGGGTAACTTGAGAGGTTTGGAATAAAGGCCACAGGGAGTATGAAGTATTGTATTGAGGTTAGTTGAGATTAGACAGTACTAGCCTCTACTGAATTCAGTCAGCAATACTATTCTTGCACTGGCTTTGCTGTGGTAATCCTTGGTCAAAGCAGTTAACTTCTAGGTTCCTCATCTTTAAAATGTACAAAATGGGGTATTAATACTTCTTTTGCCTGTCTTATAAGGTTGTTGTGAGAATAAAATATGGGATCACATATATTAAGGCTCTCTGAAATTATAAAACATTTATAAAGAGAAATTATAAAATTCTTTTTATAATCATTTAACTTAAAATTCAGTTCCTACTAGTGGAATGATTGTTTCTTTAATTATTTAGGAAGAAAGGAGAAGGCTGAAAAATGCAATAATTATTCAGTCCTTTGTTCGAGGTTACAGGGACAGAAAACAGCAAGTAAGTATTTTTTTTTAATGCTGAAGAATATTTAGAAGAAAACATGTGTAACCCTTTGTTTTAGCTACTGTAGCTAGTAATATTGGCATGAAATATGTCTATCAGAGCTGTTTTTATATGGTCTTTAAGTAAGATGCATTTTTAATTTTTGTATTAAAATACTGTATGATACTATGTAATTATTATTTTTGCATTAGAGTACAAGTGAAAATAGAATAGTATAAGGTGCTTTTCCTAAGATTTTATGAGGTATGCTTTTTCCTTAATTACCTAGCAACAGTGTGAGTGCAGATAACAAAATATAAACAGGTTAAAATTACATACAAACAGAGCTGATAATAAAAGCAAGCTGTGGATGATTATGTTTTAGTAGGTATTTAAGAGCCATGTATTATATCAAGTTTTTATTGAACTTCCAGAGATAAGATAAGTAATAGCAACTTAATTGTTACTATTCCCCACAGTAATAAAAAAATAGTTTAAAATTCATTTAGAACATAAATTGAAAGTTTGTACTTTCTTTCATTGTTTCTTTGTTTCTTTTCTTTTTCTTTTTAAAGTATTCTATCCAAAGAAGTGAATTTGATCAGTGGGCTAATTTGGCACAGTCTGGTGGAACTTTTTCTGTTCCTAATGGACCCAACCTGACCCTTTTAGTTCGGCAACTTCTGTTTTTTTATAAACAGAATGAAGATTCAAAACGTTTGGTAAGTTTCTACATTAAATTTCCATATAAAAGTCTTTTTAAAAATATTTTGAAACTACTTTTTAATTTGAATTATTAATTAACTAAGATGTTGAATAAACTTTCTAATACATGCAGCAAAAATTTGGCTGTTTGGAACTCTTTAGCCTGTTACAAGGTAAATCTAAGATTGAATGTTTGGCAAAAATTGTTTTTTCAATCATATTTGCTAAAAATGTTACTATATAGTCTGGTATTATTTAATGCTTTTTACATTATTTTTAGAAACTTGCTACATACTAAGCTATATACATGCTTTTACTCATTAATGTTTATTTATAGATTTCTATGCCTGTAATAGGTGATTTATATCACTTCTAGGTTTGTTGAACTTTATAACATATACTACCATATTTCCCCATGTATAAAGAGGCTCCCATATATAAGATGCACCTTAATTTTGGTGCCCAAAATTTGAAAAAAAAATCTATTACATAAAGTTATTGAACTCAAGTTTTATTCATCATGAAATTAAGGCACCTTTCTGCTCATAGCTTTCAGGCATCTTTTGGGCAAATCTGGTGTGGGGATGCACGCTTTGTCCATTCTGTTTCATGAACCTGAAGCATCAATTTTTTTTCCTCCTTTGAAATCAGAACTTCTTTTTCATCAGCAATTATTCTTGCCTCCTGCTGAACCATCTTTGTGGATACAGGAATTCTAACTGTCCTTTGCTCCATCTCTTCAATTCCCTAACTCAGGCAATTTGGCTGCCTTGTGTCTCATGGCCTTCTTCTGCCAGGACATTTTCAATAGGGTTTCTTCTTCCTGTAGCCAGTCTCAGATTGTTTTTTTCAGTTGGAGGAGGACCAAAGTAATGTTCAGCAGCACTATTTCCATTCACTTTTGCAAACTGGAATTCAGTACTGAACAAAATTCTTTTCTGAGCCATTTCTGGGCAGAATGTGGCAAAACATAACCTAATACTGGTAGCAATTGAAAAACGATGAGCTCAAAGACAACAAATGTGATAAAGGAGGAAATGCAAGTAAAAAAAAAATCTGCATAAGATGCTCCCAGTTTTTAGAGCCCACATTTTTCAGGAGAAGTATGCATCTTATACATGGGAACATTTGGTATATACAGAAAATTACATAAAACATTATAAAAATGGTGCATAAATATTTTTTATTAATTTTAAGTATGCATTTTGTTTCAGATATGGATGTGTCAGAATTTAATTAAACACAGTTCTCAGTTCCTGAAGCAACTGGATGGTCCTGACAGACTTACCTGCTTATTTCAAATAAAGAGGCTTTTAGGCTTATGTTGCAGGTAAAGTGCATCTTATTTAACATGTTTGTAATATGATATATTTTGATCACTTTAACTTAGAGTTTGTGATCTTTTAGAACAATGGTTTTTAAAAAAAGGCTTAAGCTTTTTGAGGCTTAAAATTTTTTTTTTTAGTGCTGGACAGGGCTCAGATTGCAGAATGTGGACAGAAGCATACCTGCAATGACTGTTCTATTTCAAGGAATCCATGGAATTGCCTTATAGATGCCTGGATTTCCAAAGAAAGAAGAAATTTGTTCATTGTTTTTGAAGGAGTCTCTTCAGTGACACTTCTGCTTAAAGTCTGTATAATGGACTCTTGTTCAATTATTGTTTTAAGATAGGTCTACTTTTTGCTGTTAATATACATTTGTGAAGCATAAAAAGTAGTTAGTTTCATGTGTTTTAAATTTAATTTAACAGTGAACTGAACTGTACAATTCTTGAGATAAATATGATATTTAGCAACCGTTCAAAAATCTTTTCAGTCTGCACCTTTTTTGGATGCTAGATTTTTATAAGAACAGAAAAACAAAATGCAGGAAAACAATTGTGAAAGAGGTGTTGGTTTTTAAATCACTTTTTTTTCAATTGTAACAGTTTTTGATATTTAACAATTCTGCTGTATTTTCTTCCTTATGTTCTTTGATTCTCTTAAGTTCTATTTATGTTTTGTAAAAAGCTAGATTTTGGGGGGAGGGAAAATGGGCAAGATTCACTTCAAACATTTTCCCTTGGAAAGAATCTGAATTTTAGACTAGCAAATGAAACTATTCTGAATTTTATAAAGTGAGAGGTACCGCTTTTGTTAGATATGATGAAATTCCCACTATTTAATAAGTGTGTTAATTGCTGTTGCTTTACAGGTTACTACAGAATTGTAATGATGACAGTTTGAATGTTGCACTTCCTATGAGAATGCTTGAGGTATTTTCATCAGAGAGTACATATTTACCTGTTTTGCAAGATGCCAGCTATGTGGCATCGTTAATTGAACAAATTTTGCACTACATGATTCAGAAAGGTCAGTAATTGGTGGAATGGGAATACTGTAAGTTCTTTTGCTAAGGATAAGTGCTGATCATATTATCTAATCACATTTAAATCAGCTGTGTTTAAACACTGCTTTAAAAATGTTTTCTTATTAAAGAATTGTTGAAGATGCTTTGTTGTTGAGAGTACTATAAAAGATGTTAAATTTTGACCTTCGCTGTGTTTTTGACTTTTTTTTTTTGGAGAGAGAGAGAAAAGATTTCTTTTCTTCAGTCTTAGAAATGAGGCCATGTTTGCTATTCCAGATTCGGTTTATACTTTCAGCTTTGGCTGAAAGGACTCCAGATATTCTGTAAGTATCAAACAATGAGACTGATTCCTCTTTGTGATTTAAGGGAATTAATTTCAGATACACAGCCTGGTGTGTTAGAGAGGACACTAGATGCAAATCTTGACTCTACTGCCATTTATTAGTCACATAATTGGACAAGGCATTTAACCTCTTTAAACATTAGTTTTCTCGTCTGCAAGATGAGGATAATAGTACTCTGTAAAGTATATAATCTTTTGAAAACAACGCTTCATAGATGTGAATTTCCATATCATTTTAATTGTGTCACTGTAGGTATCTTATACACACAGGAGGTGTGTGTGTGTGTGTGTGTGTGTGTATACACACATTGATATATATGTACTTAAATATATATAATTTATATATACTTTTATATCCTATATATTGTATATATTTAAATTTACATGTTTAGAAATGTTTATGTACTCTATATAGGATGTCTGTATGTATATCATTGCTAGAGATTATACACTTTAATTTATTAGATTAATATCTTGTTAAAAACTAGACCTAGGGGTGGCTAGGTGGCGCAGCGGATAGAGCACCGGCCCTGGAGTCCAGGAGTACCTGGGTTCAAATCCGGCCTCAGACACTTAATAGTTACCTAGCCGTGTGACCTTGGGCAAGCCACTTAATCCCATTGCCTTGCAAAAACTAAAAAAAAAAACCCACAAAAAACCCCCCCAAAACTAGACCTAATCAATGAAAGCCTTATTGAAAGAATAACAAAATAATATCTCAATTAACAAGAATATGTCAGGAATAGGATATTGTGTACTGATTTATGCATGAATATTGTCTCTAGTAAAGTTTTTCCTAAAAAAAACTATTTGAATATACAAATTATTTCTTGATTTTTTCCATTAGTGCCATTAGATAAATCAACTTGAGTATCAACAAACTTGAAAGAGTTCTTCCTAATATAGAATGAATTAGGAATATACCTGAAAGGCACTGAGATGACTGGAAAATGCTTATTAGAGTTAATGATGAAAATATACTTTTACAAAAAAAATTTTGATTTTCTTAGGCAATAAGAAGAAATGATTGGGAAATGTCTATTAAAGTAAGTGATGACAAAGCTACTCTTCTCCAGCTCATTTTCTAGATGAAGTAAAGAGATGAAGTGACTAGCCCAGGGTCACATACCTAGGAAGTGAATGAGTCTGAATCTGAACTCAGGTTTTCCTGACACTGACCCAGTACCTATCTGTGTCTAATTTATCATTTTAGGACAGTTTTCATTTAAGACATATGTATTGCTTGAGATGGACAATTGTGAGAAAACCCTTATCAGTCTTTGGATCTTACTGGTTCTTGGTCAGCATAACTGAAGCCCTTAGGTAGTCTTTTTTTTTTTTTAAAGGTTTTTGCAAGGCAAATGGGGTTAAGTGGCTTGCCCAAGGCCACACGGCTAGGTAACTATTAAGTGTCTGAGACCGGATTTGAACCCAGGTACTCCTGACTCCAGGGCCGGTGCTTTCTCTACTACGCCACCTAGCCGTCCCTCCTTAGGTAGTCTTTAAGCAGGAGATAC
This sequence comes from Macrotis lagotis, assembly GCF_037893015.1. NCBI lineage: Eukaryota > Metazoa > Chordata > Mammalia > Peramelemorphia > Peramelidae > Macrotis > Macrotis lagotis. Next base: position 86,978,056 of record NC_133664.1, on the reverse strand, counting down.
AGGGATTCCAGTTCCATAGGCACATGGGAATACAAGTAATGTGAATAGGCTTTCTCCCTGCTTCCATAAAAGGATTAAGTTCTTCCCCAGGACAGAGATGAGACTAGACTCACAAGTGAATAGAATTGGAGCTGAGCTGGAACACTTTTGAGATTCAGCAAATCAAGGGCCAGTGTGTCTCCTTTTACTGATGAGTGTAGTTGAGGAATAGATCATATGAACTGAAAAATGGGAAGTTTGTATATTTTCTGTTTAGTTAATGATATCACTCACAACAAAGCCCCTTATAAATTATAGCTTCAGTTTATGTGTTTAATATTTTAATGATGTTCATAATATCCTTTTGAGGATATAAATATTATTAAAAAGTGATTCTTTTGAAGCATAGATTTAAGAAGTGTTCTTTTCAGGTTATTTAAAAATTTATTAACTATTTTGACTTTTATATTGTGAAAAAGTGGTTTCTTTTTTCTAGTTTTAAATAGATGTAGATATAGATATATAATGGTGCATCGAAAAGTAATTTTATAGTTAAATCTTACTGTATTTTTAGATTTCTGTTTGTATATAGATATTTAATATTATGTATATATTTGTTTATATAAAACACTCAACAGCAAAACAATATTATTTAACTTAGTATCAGTATAGCCAACAGAGGACATTTTGTTCTAAAATAATTATAGATTAATGTCATGTTAAAAATCTTTAAGGAGAATGCAAGTTAAAATCTCAGCTCTGGGCAGGGGGGCTAGGTAGCACAGTGTATAAAGCACCGGCCCTGGAGTCAGGAGTACCTGGGTTCAAATCCGGTCTCAGACACTTAATAGTTACCTAGCCGTGTGGCCTTGGGCAAGCCACTTAACCCCCAGTTTCCTTGCAAAAAAAAAAAAACCTAAAAAAATCTCAGCTCTGATTATTTACTGTTTAGGTGACTTGGGCCAAATTATCTTATTTCTCTTGATCTTAGTTTTCTTATCTGTGAAAAAAAGGAGTTTAAATCAGATGTACTTCTAGAACATCTAGATTCCTATTAATTTCCCCAAGTCCTTTAGGGATTTTTATTGTATTCATATTGCCTCTTTCATGTTTTGAAATTGATGCTGCTGCTAATCATTTTAATATATATATATATATATATATATATATATATATATATATATATATGTTACTTTAGTTGAAGAGAATTGTACAAGATCATCTATATACTTATGAGACTTTCTTTTTTGGCTACATCTCATCAAATAGACTGACATACACAGAAAAAGAATTCAACAACGAAAATAGAAGAATAGTGGATATGATAGCTGACATTTTTATAGCTCTTAATTGCTAAGACCCTTTTCTTAATAATTTCAGTTACTTCTTTTTTTTTTTTTAAGGATTTTGCAAGGCAAATGGGGTTAAGTGGCTTGCCCAAGGCCACACGGCTAGGTAACTATTAAGTGTCTGAGCCTGGATTTGAACCCAGGTACTCCTGATTCCAAAGCCAGTGCTTTATCCACTGCGCCACCTAGCCGCCCCTAATTTCAGTTACTTTTATTGTACATTATGCTTTTCACCTGTGTGAAAGCATTATCAAACTTGGTGAAATTGTGATGATGGGTTTTCTAATATATATGAAAGTATCATGAGGTTACATGAGATATTTTTTCATTTTATGTCTTTTTCATTAAATTATAGCCATGCTTCTTATGTATGTTATTCAGAGATTATGTAGTTTGTATAAATGATGCTTTGTAGGATTGATGTTTCTCACTATATATGCACATACATACATACGTACATACATATATTTTTTATATAAACTGTATCTACTTAGAGTATAGTGTTGCTTTGTAAAATACATCTATTAATAGAAAATATTAAATTGACTCCTTCAATCATTGTCTCCTTCATAATATAAACATAAGTATTATTTATATATATGCTATATCATATAAATATAATTAGTATATTTGCATAGCAATTTTATCCGAACTAAAGTTAAGAAATAGGTTTTATAATTTTTTTCAAATTTAAACACATGGTTCTTGTACTGCCTTCAAAACCCATACCTAACTTAAATAGTTCTGTATAGTCTTATGGAAACAATTATTGAGAATATTTTAGTAATCCAATTTTTAAGTTTTTATTATTTGATTATGCAATTTTGTTTCTTTCAGGATATTATAGATCCCTTTATTTGTTAATTAATAATAAGCTTCCATCAAGTATTGAATATTCTGATGTATCTCGAGTTCCTATAGCAAAAATTCTACTGGAGAACATTCTGAAACCATTGCACTTTACTTATAGCTCCTGTCCAGAAGGTGCAAGGTGAGTAAGAATTGGGTATTTGCTAGAGTTTTGTCATTTTTATAGCATCTACTATAATTATATGACTTTAGGATAAGTTTATCATTCTGAACTTGTTTCATTTTAAAAAAATGAACTTGGTAATCTCTAAAATATCTTCCAGGTCTAAAATTTGGGAATTTGGGGATTCTAAGAACATTTCTTCTATGGAATGGTCATTTATCTATCATTTTGCTGTGATACTTTTTATATGACCATATGCCAGTTACTTAAACTCTTAGAAACTGAGTTTCCTAAAGTAAAAAATGAAAATAATATTTGTACTTCTAACCTCAGGAGATTGTTATAAGGGAAACCTTTACCAAATCTTAAAAATTCTATTTTCATACTTAATAGTTTCTATTAGAAACATGGGGAAAAAACTAGTATTCAGTTTAATGGTGAAAAGATAGAATGCAGTTCATGTTATAGTGAACTAATTTGAAATATTAGGTAGATTGGTTTGAATTGATTCAGGATTACTGGATTTCATAGGAAGTGTTTTGAGATGTAATTTTGTTCAGGGAATTTATAGAAAATTAAATTTTTCTGTTTTTCAGACAACAGATTTTTGCAGCCTTCACAGAGGAGTTTCTGGCAGCACCTTTCACAGATCAAATTTTCCATTTCGTCATTCCAGCATTAACAGATATACAAACCATTTTTCCATATGAACTTTTTCTGAATGCACTGTTATTAACAGAGAGTAGAAGTTCAAAAAAAAATGACAGAGCACCATGGCTTTTCTACTTCGTTTTAACTATTGGTGAAACATATTTAGGTATGAAGAAAATTGTATATATATATATATATTTTAACAAAGAGAGTAGCATTAGACAGTCTGTCCTTAAGTATTTACCCCCTGTAGGGGTTAAGGAAATAGGCTTTGGGAATATTGTAAAGGGGTTGTTACTCTTAAATAAAGGTGATGGTCCTGATTGATAAGTTGTTTTAATTTAGAATATAACCCTGATGAAAATTTTATGATCTCCTAAGAGCCTGATTTAGTAAATATTTTATTTTTTAGAGCCCTTAAGATCAAAGTACTTTCCAATATGGTGAGTGTACTGTTATATGGTTCTGAAACTTTTTTTTTTTACCCCTAATATGATATATCTTTGAACTTAATTCTCCTGGTCCTAACTTTGACATTTCTTGATATTTTTAACAGTAATAATTTTATTACTATTTCAAATATCAATAGTAAGTTTAGGACTGTTTAGTTCTGACCAGAAATTCTTGAGTATAAGAAAAAATATTTCTAATCAGCATTTTCCAGTGTTTTGTACTTTGAGTGATATTGTTCTAATTGATTGTTTTACAAAGGGACACTCTCTGAAGAAGGACTTCTTGTGTATTTAAGAGTACTCCAGACCTTTCTTTCTCAATTACCTGTTTCAACTCTTGGTGCAAACTGTCAAGATAGTACCAGTGACTCCGAAGATGAGGATGAAGAGATTGATAGCATGATGACCAAACCCGTGAGTATTATTGGGTTGCCTAGAAAAACAGAATGGTGCGTGTGTTTTTGTGTGTGTGTGTGTGTGTGTGTGTGTGTGTGTGTGTGTGTGTGTGTGTATTATGTGTGAGAGATAGAGTACTGCCACAAATAATTGTTGTTAAATAGTTTTATTTGAACTAGGTAATTGCATAGAGAAATACTTTATATATATAGTTCTGGAAAACTTATAAAGAAGTGTCTTCATTTTGTTCATGTATTTAGTGACTTAAATAATTAGGAATCATCAAATATTTACTTGAAAGACTTTACTCAAAAGAACTAATTTTTTTTGTTATTATTATATTACCATAAAAGTTAAATTGAAACTTTGTTTTCTGTTTTATCATCTGAAGTTTGAAAATACCCTATTGTTCTTAATTCAAAATTTAGGCTTTGTAACATAATGTTTCTTTGTTTGAAACATCAACTCTGAATGAGTTCATAATGTAAATTCTATTCATTTTTACATCTGCTGGTTTGCTACAGTAATGATTTACAAAAAAGATTTTTATTAAAACAAAATAAGATTAAAGTTTTAGACAAAAGCCACATCTACTTCGAGAATAGTGTTGCTTTGTAAAGTACATCTATTAATAGAAAATATTAAATTGATTCCTTCAAGCAGTTAGCATTTATAAAGTGTCTCCTTCATGCTTAGGTGTGGGGGACACAAAGATAAAATTGAAATAGCCCTTTTCATCAAAAGAACTTATTCTCTAGAAGGGGAGATAACATGAATGTATTCAGAAACATATAAAATATTTGCAAAACAAATTTAAGTAAGTTTGAGTGGAAAAGCACTAATGACTGGGGAGATAAGTAAAAACTCCATATTAAAAAGTGGCAGTTGGATTGATTACAGAAGGAAACTAGGAATTTTAAGAGGTGAAGATGAGAAAAGTGTTTTTTTCAGATATGGAAGACAACCAGCAAAACAAGTTGAGGCCAAGTTGTTAAGGCTTTAAATGTCAAATAGAAAAGTTTAGAGGGGCAGCTAGGTGGCACAGTGGATAGAGCACCGGCCCTGGAGTCAGAAGTACCAGAGTTCAAATCTGGTCTTAGACACTTTAATAATTACTTAGCTGTGAGGCCTTGGGCAAGCCACTTAACCCCATTGCCTTGCAAAAAACGAGAGCTTAGGGGGAAAATAACATTGTCAGACATGGCTTTTGGAAAACACTATGGCAACCATGTCGAAAGTTAATTGGAGACAGTTAAGACTAGAAGCAAAGAGACCAAATAGAACACTTTGAAATAAGCCAGGTAAGATGTGGCCTATGGGTCCTGAACAGTGGAGTGGCTATGTGAGTAGAGATAAAAGGATACATATTAGTAGAGAGAAAGGAATGTATTTGAGAAATACTTTAAGGTAGAAATAACAAGAGTTGCCAACTAATTCAGAGTGAGTTTGAGTTAGGAATCAAAGATGACTGTTGAGTTGTGAATCTGGGTGATTTGAAGAATGGTGTTACCTGGGACAGAAATAGGGAAGTTTAAAAAAAAGTTGTATTTGGGGTGGCTAGGTGGCCCAATGGATAAGCACTGGCCCTGGAGTCAGGAGTACCTGGGTTCAAATCCAGTCTCAGACACTTAATAGTCACCTAGCTGTGTGGCCTTGGGCAAGCCACTTAATCCCATTTGCCTTGCAAAAAACCTAAAAAGCAAAGCAAAAAAAAAAAGTTGTATTTGTGGGGAGATGTATCCCCATTTACAAAAAAGGAAATTATAATATCATTAGAAATATTTCATTGATAGTAAGATTAAAGAATAACAATATGCTGCATTTTTTTCTGGCTCATTTTTAGGGAGATGGTAGAATATCAGTACAGTATATAACAGAAGAATGTCTAAAAAAGTTGGATACAAAACAACAGACAAACACCCTACTAAATATGGTGTGGAGGGATTCAGCTAGTGAAGATGTATTCACAATGATGGCATCTATTTGCCACACACTAATGGTGCAACACCGAATGATGGTGCCAAGAGTCAGGTAAGTGTAATCCAGTGCTATCATTAAGTGAGCAGATACAGTTCTGGTAATACTAACATGAAACTTGATGATAACTTGTGAACTTATGTGTACATTAGATTTAATTGTTTGAATAGTTTATGTGTAACTAAAATATTTGTTTCAAAAGCAAATGAGTATTGTTTATATGAATGCTTCCTCTGAACTTTGAGGTTGAAAATAGATTCAGTGATCTTCTAACAGGTTTCTTCGTTAATTTCTGGGCATTCATGAGAATTGAGAAAATGGTTTAGTATTGCTTTATGGAAAATATTGACTTAATTCCATTTAAAAATACAGGAATTTATTGATGCTTATTCCTTTACTGTAGGAATTGACTATTTAGAGGTCTCTTTTATTTTGGCTTTTTTAGTAGCCAGTTTGACTACACTTTTAAATTTAAACATCATTAGAAGGTGAGCAGGGACTGTTTCTTTTCTTTTCTTAAATTTAGACCCAGTTTCTTGTTTGTAGACACTTTAATAAATTTTCACTTTACCTTGAAATGAATTTCCTCTTAAATACTTCCTGAATTCTTTCCCATTGTTTTTTCAAAATTCTTTATAACCTGAAATTTAAAAATTCAGTAACCTATTTCATTCATTGCTTTATTTACTTGCTATAATTAATTTTTTTCATATTTATTGTAGTTGTCAAAGATTCTGTATAGCTTACACTTTGAATCTGTCTTTGTCATGTTTAATATTTGAGAATTTCAAAATAAGCCCAAGACTGAGCTGTCTTCTTAATTGATGCCTGAGTTATTGTGACTTGTGACTGGAAAGTCATGATGTATATAATATTTTTCCTGTCCAATATCAGTTGCTGAAAAAAAAAATGAGTAATTCCTTACTTTAAGTATAGGGAGGAAATTTACTACTCAGAAATGAGGTGCACGTGTGTGGCTGAAATGGTGTATAGTTTGTAGACCAGAAATTAATAAAAATCTTCATCAATTAAATATTTTATGATTCTATCAAATGAATTAAATTGCCCATTGCAGTTAATAATTAAGGTACAGCATATCCATAATCAGTCCTTTACTATTTATATAAAATTATCGCACTGTATTATAGAATTTGAGATGTTTCTATTGCTTCAAAAAACATGTATTGAAATAAAATGAATGTATGAAAACATCATCAGTTGAAACTGCCTTGTAAACAGTAATACAGCAAACTAATTAGGTGCTATCTTAGCTTACTGGTGTTTATTGTTATTGGAGGAAGTAAGATGTCAGTGAAACTGTGATCCCTTGATTAGGTAATTAGCTCTTTGTAGACTAATTGTATTAGAGCAGGATGTGAGATTTGAGGAGCCTAGCAGCTGAACTGGGACACTTACCTTTATTGTTGGAGAGTCCATTGCTTTTGTATGGTAATTACTGGATTTAAATGCATCACTGCTCTGACTTGAGGTTTACTATTGAACTGTTTCCAGAATGCACATGAGTAAAGAAACCATATATATATATATATATATAGCCTTTATTTTATGAGTACAACACCTATTTCCTCTGAGAAACTACTCTTGGAATTTTATTTATGGTTCAGATATATTAGGTTTTGAGTGTTTGAATGTCTTTCACGGTAAAATGCAGAAACTCACTTTAGCTGGCGTGTTAGATTTTCAATAGAACTTCAATTAAAACATACAAAAAATAATGGGAAAACAGACATAAACCACAAATATTTGCTTTTCTAGAATACTTGGTGATTCTGCAGGTGCTATTTGTTCATGATTTTGATCTCCTTTTCTCTTAGATCATGAAGTATCCTGGGAATTAACCACATCATACTTTTTTCCTAAATCTGTTGCTGTGAAGTTGATAAATTGATTTTGTTTCTTTATTAGGTCTATAAATCTCATAAAAAACTGATAAATTTAACCCTTTTCAAAGCTTGAGATTAATAAAGATTCTAATACCATCCACTTTTATTTAGATTATATTTTAAAGTAAAGTATAAGCTACAAACTATCCTGAGAAAGCAAAATCAAGTATAGCATCATTTAATAAAGTTTTATTTGAAATAGTTTAGTTTGCTGAGTTTTTAAATCTACCAATAACTTAAATTTTGAATATTTTAATTACTGCTGTTCAAGCAATTTAATTATCTTTTGTATCTTATTTTGTTTTTTAATTCAAATTAATTTTTTTTAAAATTTGACAATTTTTTCTCCAATCTTACTCCCCCACCCCCACAGAAGATAGTCTGATAGTTTTTACATTGTATCATTTATATTCTTTCTATATTTTATATTCTTTCAGTTCTATTAACTGATTTCATTGACTTTTTTCCACCAGTGTGGGTTATGCCACATGCCTATACCAACTCTTATAAATGACTCCATAGATTCTGGGTGTCTTCTTAAGGACTCAACAATGTGATCTGTTGTTCCTTCCTTTTCTTACATGGACAACCCCCTTTGTTTCTTGATCGTACATCTCATTTAGATGTTACCTGCTCTACTACTATTTAGAAATATAATGCAACTTTGTGCTTTATCTAAGGTTACAAGTGTTGTCTTAATCAACAACTCTGTTGACCTTTTTTCATTTCTTCTGCATCCTTCTTGACCTTCTCTACAGCTTTTGACATGGTTGATCCATCCCTATTTGACTACTCCTAGGTTTTTTGTAACATTGTTCTCTCCTAATTCTCCAGTCTGACTTTTTCTGTCTCCTCTTAGATTTTTATCCAAGGAACAGTCACTAATCATAGATAGCTCTGTCCTCCTGTACATCTTCTCTCTATATACCCTTTCACTTGGTGATTTCATCAGCTCCATGAATTCAATTATTATTTCCATGAATATGATCCTAATATCTCTTTGTCTTATTCTATACTCTGCTCACCCCTAGTTTCTTATCTTTGTCTGTTGAACATCTTGAACTGGATGTTCTTTAAGCTCAGTATGTCCAAGAGTGAATTTATCTTTCCTCTTAAATCCTTTCCTTTTCCTAATTTCTGTTATTGTTGACGGCATCACTATCTGCCCAGTCATGAAAGATTTAAACCTATGTCTTTAACTCCTCATTCTCTCTGAAATTGCACTAAGACTTTTGAGAAACTGTCCATAATGTTTTGGCTTTTGAAGCCTTTCATAACCTGGCCTCTTCCTTCTTTTTGTAAGCCTAAAATCAAGAAGACTACCAAAGTAGCAAAGTATTCATGTTAGGCAGAAGGGGGGATAGGGTCTAAATACATTTCAGCAGGGAAGGAAGTCTCATGGCAAAGCTGTTAATATTGTTTTACGTAATAAATAGTCCATTGGGAAGGCAGTAGAAACGCGGGAATGGTGATATTTGTTCAGAATAGTCAGATGCAGTATAGGGGAGAGACTGCTCCAACCATGGCATCCAGGTGAGGTAACCTCTCTTATTATGCCTTTCCTGTAGAAGAAACTACATTTCCCAACTCACTGGGATTTTCATGACCAGGGAGCATCAATTACTGTATCCTCCATGAAATTAAAAGCCACAGTTAAAAAAAAAAAAGCAAAACAGCAACTCATAGATGGCTTTTTATTTGAAGGAGGAGCTTGAGATTGTTGAATGTACTATGCATTTTCCCATCTACAATGTCTAGGATATTTAAGTACTGACCATAGCTCTGTGGACTTATCTTTCCAACTAGAATGTACTATGCATTTTCCCATCTACAATGTCTAGGATATTTAAGTACTGACCATAGCTCTGTGGACTTATCTTTCCAACTAGGTGACATATTCTGATTAGGCCACAATATTTTGAATGATAATAGATTTAAATTAGGAGGCTTTCAGGACTATTGTCAGAATGAATATAATAAAGTTATGTGCATGGGCTATCTAGTTAATTTTATAAGTTGATAGCTTCTGTTATGGAATACACACATTGTAGTTTTCTAAGTTAACTTTTAAAGTACATCCAAGAGCTTGGTGGACTTTGAATGTAATATGTTATAAGATAACATCTAATATACTATGTGTATAGATAACATATATGTAATAAAACCATATTTTGAAAACTTTTTGGACCATTGGTAGTCTAAGATTTGTAGACAAAAGTACAGTGCATTTGTAAAAGGCAAATAATTTTTTTCGTTCATATTCTTTGTGCTTTTATTTAAAAAAACCATTTTCAGTGAAATAATGAATAAATACTAAATTTAACATTCATTCTAGTAATGAATTTACTGGTGTAGCCAATAGTATGTTAGAAGTAAGATGATGGATTAAATTTTCAGTCTAATAATTTTATTTCTTAATTGGAGAGGAATGAAATTGTGCCTGAAATGAGTTACATTTATTTAAGAAAATATATCAATATAATTTTAGTTTTTTTCCTTGGACAAATGCAAATTTTCTGAGAAACTTTTAGAAAATGAAAGTTCAGAAATTAAATGGTGGTATTACACTAAGAAAAGGAGAATTTAGAGTATTTCTGAAAGAAACATAAAGAAGTATTACTTAAAGAATCTCATTTTAGAGATTTTTATTTGCTCTTTTAAAGACAGAATTTTCACTTTATCAGCAAGATATAACCAAGAAACTTGGAATTTTTTTAACTTCAGTTATGTCTGAGGTGAGCTGTTGAATTTTTGAATCCTTTCTGAAGTACCTTATTCAGTGGAAAATATAAAAGTATCTTTCATTTGCATTTGTATACTAGAGTTGTTGAATTGATTATTAAACAACTATCTCTTACCTGGGACAACTTGCTATTCAAAGAGGTGTTGAAATATACTTGTCTATTTTGGTGACCTTTACTATTCTACTTGAGCTTGTCTCTTCTGTTGTGTTCTCTTCATTAACTTAAATGGTCTCTGGGGGTGGGAATTGGGCTCAATTTATGACCTGGGCTGAAAATATGGCCTTTAACTAATTAGCTTACTGTGGTGTCATTGATGAATAAGTTTTAATCTATCCCTTTGCTAGGAAGGAATTTGACATGTTTTTCTACTAGGATAGACTCCCTTAAGGGATCTTAGAATCTCAACCAGGATAAAAAGGTTTCTTATGTTGGTGTTCTATGTAAGCAATTGATGCCACCAGATACTCAAAAATAATTCATAGATTTTTGCTAGATATAGTTAACTGTGCATAATTAATTTCAGTAGTCATGATGCTAGTTAGAAGTCCACATTTCTAACTAAAAGCTCAGATTTTTAGAAAACAACCTACATATAACATTTTATATATTTAAGTATCTTTTACTTAAAGAAGCACTTCATTTGTCTTGAGAGATTTTTCCTTAAATTCAGGGACCAATTCTGTATGTATTTGAAGATATAAGAATACTTAAAAGGAACATTTTTTTTTTTAGGGTTTTGTAAGGCAAATGGGGTTAAGTGGCTTGCCCAAGGCCACACAGCTAGGTAATTATTAAGTGTCTGAGGCTGGATTTGAACTCAGGGACTCCTGACTTCAGGGCCGGTGCTCTATCCATTGTGCCACCTAGCTGCCCCAGGAACATATTATTTTTGAAAAGATATTCTTTGGGTTCTGGTCCTTATTCAGACACTTAGCTGTATAATCCTGAGCAAGTCATTTAATCTTTTTGTTCCTCAGATTCCTGACATAGGAAGTTGGACTTGCTTGCCTTTAAAGACACAGTAGGAACTGAATTGATTTCAAATCCTTGAGCTGTACTTGAAATTTAATTTGGGCAAATCATTTCTCCTTTCGAAATCTCAGTTTCCATCTGTAAATCTTGCATGAGAAATAGTGGGATCAAAAAGAAGTACTTGGCATTGAGGTGATGAAATGAGTGGAACCCTGGATCTGGATCCAAGGATATTTGGATAGAATGAAACTTAAAGGAAGAGAGGTTGCTTAAGGATGAAAACAGGGCCTGGGTTGGGATATGACTGGGGCAAGGTGAGGGGGGGGGGAAGAGTGAGGAAGGGGGAGAGTAATAATTAGATTCCCTTTCTGAGATAAGTATATGAGAGAGGCTTGAGAGAAATTATAGTGAGAGTCACCATGGAGTCATGGAGAGAATGCTGGAATTTTATCATTAAATGTACATCAAAGCTTTTTCTATCCTTCCTTTTAGTTCACCTTTAGGCTTCTAGATTGGTTAGAAATAACCTCTAATCCTTCTTTAAGTAATTTAGCATGTCTAGTTTTTATCTTTTTTCTACTGAGATTGATTTTGAAACTGTCGTCCTACTATAATTGGGGGCTCTTTTTTATAGTCTTCTATTTTTCATAAATTTTCTTTACAGTTTTAGCCTCTCTGATTTTAGTAATAACAACAGTAAAAATGTAAACTGATGTTCACATTTCATTAGATCTGTTGCCTCATTAAATTGAATTCCCTCAATTACAAATCTTAATATATCATTCCTTCTTATGGCTATCCCCCCCATAAAGTTTTAAGTAGGAGATCGATCCAAACTTCCTGAGCATTTTGCTCTAGATTTTCTGGTATAATGGGGACACCAGTGCAGTTTGGGGGACTGTTGACATATTATTCTTTACTCTGTTTATGTAACAATATGCTATAGTCTTTTTGTGTCTATCCACTTCTCTACATTGCTCTTTGAATGATGTGTTTTACTTGAATCATACTTATATGTCATTATTAGGGGATTATTGATGTTATGGATGAAGGTTAGAGAGAAGCTTAGAGTCATTAAAATATACTTCCTATTCAGTTCTGGGCCCAGTGGAGTGTCCATCTATTGCATCTCTCCAAGGTATCTGAATCGTGAGTCAGGTTTTTTTGTCCTTTTATAGGATCATGTGTTTAGAACTAGAAGAATTCATAGTTATCATAAATTCCAATCCTTTTATTTTTAGTTGAGGAAACAGGCCTAGTGTGGTTCACTGACTTACCCAGGGTTACCCAGCTAGTAAAACGTAACTAGACCAAAGCTTTCCTAATTCCCAGTGCCATGTCAAAAATTTGTTAAAATTTGGACAGTAATTATTTTAATCTATTTTGTTACTTTGTAGTATTGTTTTGATAGTAATAATTAGAAAATCATTGAACAAGTTTATCTTGTTCCATCAAGAAATCTTTTATGATACTAATGTGTCTACAGGAGACCCCTTATTGGTGTTCATCATTTTGGGTTACAGTGAATGAAGCAAATACTTTTTTGGGGTCAACACAGTAAACTCAATAGGGCCTTGTGTTTACCATTTAGGTGGTTGTGTCACTGTAAAACATGGGGTTTGCTGTAGAATACCATTTGTAAACCAACTTATTTTTTTCCTATAAATAAATCTAGAATATTATCAATATATGTTGTAAACTGTTCTCAAAGGTTTTTTTGGAGAAGAACAAGTTATTATTATGAGTCAGTAGTTTTTCCTGTTATTATACCCTAAATGAAATTTAGGGATCTTATGAGGGCAGGGAAAATACTCTTAATGTTCTATTTGCACGTTAACTATTGAATTGATTGATTACCACTACTATTGGCAGCTAGGGTGTCAAAGTGCAAAGAGTACCTGCCCTGGAGTCAAGAAGACGTGAGTTCAAATCTAATTTGAGACACTTGACACTTACTAGCTGTGTGACCCTGATTGCCTCATATCCAGGGTCAGATCCAGTCATCCTGCTTCATATCTGGCCACTGGACCCAGCAGGCTCAGGAGGAGAAAATGAGGCTGGTGACATAGCACACAGTGTCCCGTGGCACCCCCCCCCCCCATTCCAATTCATGTGCTTGTCTTTTTCAAGAAAGGACAGACAGCAACTACTAGATTACTACTCTGATAGTTTGTCTATTCTCAGTTGCCCTCTTTATTATTTGAGATTAGTTTTATGCCAGTCATTTTAACTGAGTAAATTAAAATGGTTAAAACTACTCTGATATCCATAGAGTTCAATTCCCAGTGAGAGATATTACAATGTACTAGACATGGTGTAGTGTAGTAGTGAGAGTAGTGGTGGGTGGTGATAGTGTGACTTGTATTTTAATCCTGTCTGTAGCATTACCATTTAGCCTTTTAAAAATATTTGCTTATATTTTACATATTAAGTTTTTCAATAATAATTTAAAAATCTATTTTGTGGATGTCAAAAATTTTACTTATTTTCATTTTTTTTTTCTTTCCTCTTTTTAGGCTTCTCTACAGTTTAGCTTTTAATGCCAGGTTTCTGAGACACCTTTGGTATCTAATATCATCAATGACAACCCGGATGATTACAGGGTGTGTATTTTAAATACTTACGAAATGAGATGAATGGGGCAATCAAGTTTTGATATACAAAGTGGATGTATATGGAACAAAATTTATTGCAAGTAGGCATTTTGCTATTCATTTCAATAAATTTATAATTGGAAATAATTTTTTAATGCTTTCTATAATTTTAGATATGTACATATATCTTTTTAAAGATGGTACATATAATCTATTTTCACAGATTCATTAATAATGTGGATTTCATCTTGTTAGTTTTTCCTTTTCTCTGTTGTAAAATCTCAGAACTTTTCTTTCCCATAATTAACTTACAAAAAACACTTTAAAATTGGCAAAGTGCCTTACCAAATCTCTCTCTCTCTCTCTCTCTCTCTCTCGGCTCCCAATAACTTTATCAAGTAGTTATCAATATGATTATCCCCCCCTTTTTAGGTTTTTTTTTTTTCCCAAGGCAAATGGGGTTAAAGTGGCTTGCCCAAGCCCACACAGCTAGGTAATTATTAAGTGTCTGAGGCCAGATTTGAACCCAGGTACTCCTGACTCCAGGGCGGGTGCTTTATCCACTGTGCCACCTAGCTGCCTCTGATTATTCCCATTTTATCATATAATTAAACTGACCTGAATTTTAACCCAGATCTCTCTGACCCTACATTCCAGAACTATATATTATGCCACATTTTTTTGTGTTTACCTGAGAAGCCATATCTACAGCTAAAATTTGTTACACCGCATTTATTTAAATGACAAGTGAACAGAGTATCACTCAGTCTTAAATTCAAAGGAGCTGATTTAAAAGTATGGATCAGTGTGATCTTTACCAGACAATAGTAAACAGAAAATTCCCTGTGTAAATATAAAAGATCTATCAGTCCTAGTAGCATGCTGGTCCATTTTTTCAGTTTTCAGGAATGAAGTACAGGTATTCTCCAAGGTAACAAATTGCTGAGTTTTTTTATTTGAATTTAGTTTGAAATAGTATTTCTTCATTTATTACTTATTGGTCTTTATTTTTTAAATTATGATAATTGCTTCATCTTAGAAAATGAATTTGGAGGGAACTGAAGTATTCAAACCACAATCATAAGCTAACTTCAGAAGACCAAAGCCTAAGTTCACATCTCAAATTCCTAGATTATCAGGAGTGAAATATTCTGGTTATTGGAGGCAGTGCCACAGAAATCACTGGGGCATATTCCTTGTTGGTCCAAAATTAAAGTTATGCCAACTGTTTTATCATCTTCATGTGAACTCCATAATTGGGTGGTAGTATATTGCTCCAAAATGATATCATGAGTTTCTAAGGGGTAATATAGGGAAATTTGTTTTGCCTTTTAAGTATCTTTTGGCGTTGACCATAGATATCCCTCCTTTGATTAGACCTTTTATACAAATCTCTTTTATAAAAAAGAAATATATGTTATCACAGCTGTGAAAGGAATGTAAATTTTGGGGAAATAACTTGCTTCAAAGCACTTTGATATATATCAGTTTCCTTTGATGCTCATAATAATGCTATATGGTGGTTATGCTAGATATCATTCCTATTGTTAATAGATGAAATTATTTCATTGGTCTTGCATTAAATTAATTAGTGCTAAAATTAGAATTAGAACCCAGTGTGGCTTTGACTTCTACTTTACAATATTTTGTAGGATATCACATAAAAGACTGAATTTGTTCTCTGACCTCACTAATTGCTTTTTTCACTCCAGAGTAGTGTTAACATTCATTTGTTGAGGTTTGAAGCTGACTTTTGCCTTGAAATGAACACCTGTTGTCTGTATTCAGTGCAGCTTAATAGAGAAGGAGATTGGGAATCAGGATGGCAGGAAATTTTCACTTATCTGTTGTAGTGTCACAGCTTAGCAACAGATATTGCCTGCAACTCTGCTTGATTTTTCCTTATTTGTTAGGAACAGATGCCCCTTAGCCAGGAAGTGGAGCCATGATCTGCGAAAGAAAAATAGGATATTAATTTTATCAAATTCTTAATTAACATTGCAGTATTGCTGCACCTCCCCTCCAGCTACTCCACCCCCCCCATATTTTTTGATAGGGTTGATGTAGTTGCTAATGACAGATTGATTTTAGCTACTGTTTAATTTGTGAAGAATATTAAATTTTAAGTAAACTAGAACAAAGCTAGAGTAAACTGAATTTTGTTAATATTCTAGACAAGAATTTGCTGTGAGCACTAAATGTTTAGAGTGTGCTAAGCAATCAAATATTTCTTATAGTCTGGAAAGGGAATGAGCATTTATTTAAGCATCTCCTCTCTGTGGTCACAACTTTACAAATATCCCATTTGCTTGTCTGATTATTGTTATATTGAATTCCCTCATAAACTGTGGCTCATTATTGGTAATTAGAAGTTAATTAAAGACTTCTTGCTGTAAAAAAAAACTTTTGGGGGTCAGATAAATGATTATAGATTTAATTTGAAAGTAATTACTGAAATGTAATAACACTGTTTTAATGCAGCTTTAAGGCATTAAACCTTAAAGTTGCCCTTAGATTGTGGATACCTTGTATGTTATAGTTCTAAAAGAAAACTCTTGAGTTTTCTAGTTTTCCCTTCTTAACTCGCATGAACACTATGCTTAGACTATCCCAAAAGAGTAACTCTGTGCTATCTTTTTAAGATTTCAGAACTTACATATTTTAAAAAATGTGCACTGTAATAATTAAAATTACTTGAGCTAACAAATATGGCATTTGCATCAACAGCATTTTGGTTTGCCAGGATTTTATTATAGCTTTTCATTTTAATTTGTAACTAAATTTACAGGTTCTGAGTTTTAATTTCATTAATAGTAAGATAATAATTCTCTATGCAAGAAGGCTATTATAATAGCCAAAATAAAAAGCCGGCATAAGTGAAAGTGCTTTATAAAAAAAGATTGATTTTTGTTTTATTTTGAGTCCTTATTCTTTCCCCCATTTTTAGTCCTTTCCCTGTCCATTGAGAAAGCAGTGGAAATAAAATTGATTATAAATGTTTCTAGACATGCAAAACAAATTTCTTTATTAACTGTATTCCATGGCGAGGGAAGCAAGAAAAAGAAAGAAAGAAATAGAAGAAAATACTCTTCGGTCTTCATTCTTAATCTGTTATTTTTGTTTCTGGATTTGGATAATAGGATCATAAATACTTTGGCATTGTGTTTGTTCATTGTATTGATAAGCATTATTTAAAATCTTTCGGAGTTACTTATCTACATGTTGTTGCTTTTATATAAATAATTTCTCCTCATTCTGTTTACTTTATATCAGTTCATACAAGTCTTTGTTTTTTTAAACCAGCCCTTTCATCATTTCTTAAAACATTACAGTATTGTACCACATTCATATACCATCATCTCTTCAGCCATTCCCTAGTTAATAGGGAAATATTTTCCAAAGGCAAACTGTTTCTTAGCATTTTAATAGTAACAGTATTAGGGTTTTTGTTTATTTTTTTGTTTTTTCGACAAGAGATTTGTATATATCTTTTCAAGGTAGGGATAGATTCTGTTAATATTGTTTAAGTTTCATTGTGTGCTCTGAGAAAATAAGGTTGTGGATGCTGATCCAGTTAAAATCTTATTACTAAAGAGTGTTTGAATAAATGGTGAGACAATGTAGTGTAGTAGATTCAGGAATATTCTCTTGAGTCAGGAAAAAAACCTGGGTTCAGGTTTAGGTTTTGACATTTATTGGCTTTGTGATTTTGAACAAGTCATTGCTTTAGCAAGCTATGAATATATATTGCAGAGAATGTAATGACTAGCATGGATAGATAGAATTTTTTCACTAGTAATTGCCTACACTAGTGAAATGACAGGTCTAGTGTTTCTATTCTTATCCCCTATCTTAAATTCATGTACTTTGATCATCTATTAGTAATTGATAGATGCTGAATCATTTTTCTCCTACATCTCTGAGAAGTAACAAAGGGACTGTTAGTAAGAGCTTGAATTATTCTGAAGTTATTAGGTACAGAAATTGAAGTATAAGGTTTCATAAATGGTCTGTAATGGATTCTCTTGTATTAGATTTTAACTCCTAGAATATTCTTTTTTCCATTAGAGTAACTTATTAACTCTTATTTTTTTATTACTATTTGAGATTGATATCTTTCAAAATGAGTATTTGCATTGAAGCTTAGAAGCAGAGAAGTCAATAGAAAAGCAAAAGATATTTGTGTTTCATTAACCCCTGTCTTAGCATATAAGGAGCCTCCTTTTGACCCTTTTTGCCAGTCACATTCTCTCCTTTTAAAGTATAAATGCTTAATTGCTTCTTGTCTCCTGGAGGTTTATGAGATTGTTTAAAAAAAAAGTCAGAATTGTTTATTTTTAAGGGATCTCTACTTTAGAATCATAGAATTTCAGAGTTGGGGAGAAAGACATTAAGGTAATTTAGTTTAAGATTCTTTCTTTTATTATTTAAAAATTGAACTCCAAGAGAATTAAATAATTTCTCCAAGGTCTTACATCTATTGTAAATTCACAAATCTGCAATAGTAGAACCTCTTTATGTGACTATGGACAAATCGAAAGAAAAGGTGTTTTAACATTACCTGCTGGAGCAAAAGTGAACACAAAAAATTTATTAGAATTCTCTCTGGGACAGCTAGGTGGCGTGGTCACTGGCCCTGGAGTTAGGAGGACCTGAGTTCAAATCCAGCCTCAGACACTTAATTACCTAGCTGTGTGTCCTTGGGCAAGTCACTTAACCTTGCAACCGCCCCCCAAAAACTCCCTACAACCCTCCCCCCCAAAAAACAAAAAAGAACTCTTAAGACTAGATTTTATTAAACATGAAAAAATAATTTTTTCATTCATGTTAGGAAAGATTTTTGGAAATACCTATTGTTTTGTAATTTGCAGCTTGGTCCCTGAGACAGTTATTAAGAATCAAACATCTATTCTCATAGGAACTCCTAATCTAAAAGGTGAATATTTCTTGTGGTAGAGTGATGATGACTCTCAAATGCTATTATCTGTAAAGATTGGGGTTTCAAACCTAAGTACCTTTTAAGATTATATTGTTATAGGGGCGGCTAGGTGGCACAGTAGATAAAGCACCGGCCCTGGAGTCAGGAGTACCTGCGTTCAAATCTGATCTCAGACACTTAATAATTACCTAGCTGTGTGGCCTTGGGCAAGCCACTTAACCCCATTTGCCTTGCAAAAAAAAAACCTAAAAAAAAAAAAAGATTATATTGTTAGTTTTATTTTAAATTTTATTAATGTTAATTTCTTTGGTGGTAAGTTCTATTTTAGAATTTAAATATCTTTTGTCTCATTGATTTTGTACCTTACAAAGAAGTAAAGTTAGAAAGTATTTTGTAGAACTATGGAAAGGATTTTCTAGGATGTGTCAGAATCATTCCTACAACATCTCAATCTTCAACCTCTTTCTGAATATTTTTAATGATTTAGTTTTCTACCTCAGGAAATAATCTTTTCCATTTTTAAGACTGTTCTAATTTGTTCTGGGACATTCACCATCATTAATTTATTCATAGACTAATCTCATATGGATTGTAAATTTTCTTTTCTGTGTTCCCTCAATTCAAGGTCCATGGTACCATTGCTTCAGGTCATATCAAGAGGTTCTCCAATGTCTTTAGAAGATTCCAGTCGAATCATCCCACTCTTTTACCTTTTTAGCTCTTTGTTTAGTCATTCGCTAATTTCTATACATGATAATGAATTCTTCGGTGATCCCATAGAAGGTAAGCATTTTTAAAGTTTGCTTTTCCCTGAAGACAAAACTTGATAAATTTAGCAAATAACATGAGAGTAGTAGAGTATATCAGACATTTAACTGTTTGAAAAATGACATTAATTTTACCAAAAAAAAAGATTTTTTTTTTTTAGTTGTAGGTCAAAGACAATCATCAATGATGCCTTTCACATTACAAGAGCTAATAATATTATCACGATGCCTTCGAGATGCCTGCCTGGGAATCATCAAATTGGCTTATCCTGAAACCAAACCAGAAGTTAGGGAAGAATATATTGTAGCATTTAAAAGTGTGGGAGTAACAACAAATACTGAAATGCAACAATGTATACAAATGGAACAGAAACGATGGATTCAGTTATTCAAGGTATAGTGTGTTGTTCCTTTTAAACTAGTGAAATTTAATGGACATATAACTTTGTTTCAGTGTAATGCAAAAAAAATTGTTTTAGGATACCTTTTGGCATTCAGCAAATTTCTCAACAATCAAATAATTCATGATATTTTTCTTCTGTGTTTTTATTAGAAGATCCTTTACAGATTTTCTTTTTTCTAGTTATCACGTTTATATTGATTTGCTGTAGGACAAATGAGAGTATTAATTTGAGGTGAACTTAATGTAAATTATTTCAAAATGTCTCCAGCATATTCTTCCTTTTAACTATGGCAGGCAAGAAGCTGTAAGATACAGTGGCTTGAATATTGGCAAGAAACTACCACCACTAAGAATTTTAACTATTGGAGGGGAAAAAAGAAGAGAAAAAGGGTGCTTGACTTGCCATGAAATTTCTGCTGCAAACATATCTAGTCAGCTAAAATTGCTCATTAACAGACTGAGAGCAGAAGAAATGCATTTTCCAAATTGAATGCTAGATTTACAGTCCGTTTAATACTAGCGACCTCTCGCACACTAATGTTCAGTTCGAGTCATCAGCTGTCCCTTCAGGTCCTTTATCACTGCTTTTGTCAAGCTATCTATTTAATTGAAAGAAGTTAATTGAATGAAAATGATCAACTAAGCTTGTATTAATATTGCTAATGGAACTTTCTTCTTGGCCATGTTTGGAGAAAGATGTCATGCTAGACTTTAGGAAAGGCCCATTAATGCTTGCACTTAACCTGATGGGCTAATTAAGGAATGCTTATTCATTCTACAAGTCTACTATAGTCTCTATCCAGCCCATTCTTCCTGATTTTACAACACATTTCACTTATGAGCGTCAGCATTAGTAGAGTGAAGATAGCTGATAATGTTTTGATTGTATTGACTATATAGTATTAATGCATCACTGAATTTATAATTTGTACATATTGCTGTAATATATATTTGCACAATTTAATTAAATTACTTGTATTTTGTATTTATAAATAAACTTTAAATTTAAAGATATTCCTTGCATCTCTTTAAAGGAATACTACCTCCTTAAGAACCTAGTTTCTAAGGAGGAATAATCCATTTTGTCTGTTTAGAATTTTTAATTATTTATCTTTGTCAATTTTATTATATGTCTTGTTTTTTAGTAGTATTATAGTAACATATGTTATTTTCTTCAGTGTTTAATTTGATCCCAGGATCATGTTAATTGATATTAGTTATATCAGAAAGCATTATTTTATCCATAGTTGATTATGTGACTTCTTTTTAGGACCTAGAAATATCAGTTCAATTATGCCGTGTGTGTGTGTGTGTGTGTGTGTGTATAGTTATGGATTTTTTTTGTTAGACCGTAAAAATGCAAAATAGTTGTTTAGAATTCTTTCTTATTCTCCAGAGCCTCTTATTACCAATTGATTCACATAGTTCTTAACAACTGACATGAAAACTCATCTTCCTTTTTTTTCAAACGATTTGGATTTTGAAATTGTTATTTTGATAGCCATGGAGAATTGAATATGAATTATTCTAAAATAAAGGAAATATGTAGATTATTGTTTTGGGATAAAAACACATAGCATAAAAATGAAGATATAAGCAATCCCTTCCCCCTGACCCTACATTTCTGGGTGGGGAAAAAAATTGCACTTTTAAAAAAAGTATTCTATAGCCAGAAGAAAGTTCTAGACTTAACACCAATGCCACCTTCTATATGAAACCTTTTTTTTTGCTTCCCCAAATACTAGATCTCCCCTTACCCAGAATAACTTGTATTTTTGTTTATTTTGCATATACATTTATACATACACATGCATAGCACACACCCATGCATCAGTGTATGTTTTCTTGGGCAGGAATGTTTGTTACTTGCTGACAGACTCTGGTTTTTTTTTTTGTCTGTATCCAGTGTCTGCTTAAAATAGGTACTTAATAAATGCTTGTTGATTGACTAAAGCAAAATCTTATTTTCATCGAGCAGGATTTTTTTTTAAAGAATTCCAATTATTTATTTATTTTTAGGGGGTTTTTTTTGCAAGGCCATGGGGTTAAGTGACTTGCCCAAGGTCACACAGCTAGATAATTATTATGTGTCTAAGAACCGGATTTGAATTCAGGTCCTCCTGACTCCAGGGCCAGTGCTCTATCCACTGTTCACCTAGCTGCCCTGAATTTTAATTATTTAATGCAGGTTTCATAAAATTCCTTATTAAGATAAAAAAATTTTACTTGAATAATTTGTAATTTGAATTGATTTTCTCAAATTTTGAAGTGGGAATATCAGATTTTTAACTACCAGCTATTTTCATTTTCTAGCAACTGTGATAGACCTTCTGAAATAATTTGTGTAAGAGGTTCTGCTCACTGATAGCACAGCATTGAGTTTTAAGTGGATATGGTCATCTTTCTTTGTCAAGATAAGAATTGAGGTCAATTTGCTAAACCTTCCATTGACACTACTAAAACAGTTTACACATTTATCACATTTATAAACTCTTCCTTAAGTTTAATTTACAGCCATAATTGCTTTTACTTTATGATGAGAAAGGAAATCCTCTTTTTGATGTGCCCTTTTGTAGGCCCAAATGAGTGTCTTGCACTTAATGTTAACTTCTAAGAAATCAGTCACAGAAGCTTCTACAGTAGGATTTTCTTTCATTGCTGAAAATAGTGGGGAGGGGGTTACAGAAAGGAGTAGGTTAATGGAAATGGAATCTCAAGCCTTCAGTAAGATGATAAAAGCAGAAACGATTTTCTAGTCAAATGCTTGCTCAAAAAGAAACACCAATTTACCCTTAAATCAAGTTTTTGATTGTAAATTTTCATTATTTGCCTCCTTAGAAACTACTATTTAATTATTTGAATGCATTGTGTCTCTCCTGTAGAATGTAAAATCCCTTTGAGCAAGGACTGATTAATTTTTTGTCTTATTTCCTTAGCACCTAACAAATAGTAGGGCTAGGGACTGGACAGGTGCAGGGAAATCCCAGATGAGGAAACTCTACTGATGTAGATCAGCACCATATTGTTGTGTAGAATGTAGAGAGGTTAAATGACTTGTCAGGGGTCACATAGCTTGTGTGTGTGTGTCATACTGTGCTGTCACTCTCTAGCAAGTAGTAAGCATTTAATAAATGATTGGGTTAAATTGAAGATTTCTCTGATTCAGATAAGATTTTTTTCCCTTTAAAATATTGTCTATGAAAATATATGATTTTAATTATGCAAATTCTCTGAATTGAAGCCTGAGATGATAACACAATTTTGGTGATGCTCTATTTCAACTGCTTTCTTACATAGGGGCAGAGACAGCCCTGAGAATTTAGTGACTTTCCAAGATAGTAGTGGTGAAGAGTTGAAAATAAAATCAGGCAAAAGCAAACATTATTCATCAGAGTTTAGAATATGTTAGAGAATGGAAGGATAAAAACACCAGTTGTATAGAGCTAAAAATTGGTTATTCAAGGATGGAAATATGTCCATGTTTGAAAAAACATGTTTTTATAGTTAACTAAGCCTAAATTTCTTCTGCTGTCAGTGATTAAATGTAACTAAGATTTTTCTTTTTAGGAAGAAAAGGAAGGAAATAAACTTTCATTATATGCTAAGCAAATGCTAAATCTTTACAAATATTACCTCCTTTGATCTTTTCAGCCATTATCCACATTTCATAGTTGGGGAAAGTGAAAGAAACAAAGTTTAGGTGATTTCCCCAGGGCCATACAGCTGGTAAGTGTCTTGGGGCAGAATTTGAACTTGGGACTTCCTGACCCCGGAATGGTATTTTTCTGGCTCTCTGCATAGAAAAAATTGAGCAAATCCACACAGATACTTTGGGTGGAAGAAACAACACCTGATGTTAAATGTATTCCACACCTGTGAAAAGAATGGGGCTGTGATGAATTGTCTTTTCATGTCTCCTTGGGATTCAGTTTGTTCTTAGCTCTTTATCTTTATAACTTTACAGCATTAATTTTCAATTTTTTGCTCTTTCCATTTATATCATTAGAGTGATTATGTATATTATTTTCTTGACTCTGTTTACTTGACAAATTCATTCAAGTCTTTCCTATAAGATATTCCTAGCTACATTCCCGTTCTTCATCATTTTATCATATTTTAAAACTTAGTAAAATTCCATTAAATTCATTTATTGTATTTATTGTATAATTCTAGAATGCTTTAGAAAACAGGAGTACTAATTCACAGTCTCACCAGTAATACCTCATTTCCCACAATTCCTATTCCCATCTTTGCCAATTAAACTATGTGTTAGGTGAACCTGAAAGATTGTATTGATCTATATTATTCTTACTAGTGATGTGGAACATTTTCTTATCTAGTTGTTAAAAGGTTGTTGGTTTTTGTTTTTAAATAATTATCTGTTTCTTTCCAACTAGTTAACTGAAAAAGAATGCCTTTGTTTTATATATAGTTTTTCTTTTTTTATGTGGGTGGTGGAAAATTCTTCTCAGAGTTATTTGATCCAAAATTTATCACTTTGACCACTTTCCTTATTGGGTATGGTACATGCTTTAAATTTGTGTAGAGACTTCAAAATCTTATATTATCAGAATGATTGATTTTGTATTTTATAGTTGTCTATCCATAACAAGTTAAAAATAAACTTTCTACCTTTATTCCTAATTATATTTAAGTATTAATAAGCTTATATTCAACATTTGAATAATTTTTTATGTTCTTTAATATTCAGATCACATACATTTTGAATTTTTTTTGGAATATGACAAGTCTGTCTAGGTCTGATTTCTACATGACTTTTCCAATTTTCATAGCCGATTCTTATCAAATAGGAAGGTTTGTCTAGGTAATTTATGTTTTGAGCTTTTCTAAATATTGGACTGTCAAATTGCATTATTACTGATTAACCTTTGTCTTGTCAGTTCTAGATCTACATTTCTATTTTTTAACTATAATAAAATCTTTTTTTTTAATTGCTCCCATTTAATATAGTTTGAGGTCTGGAAAGTCTGTCTTTTTCTATCCCCTTCCCCTATTTTTCATAATTTAATACATGTATTTGGATCATACATTTTTAAAAGACTTTTAAAGAGGTAGGGGGTTTTGTTTTGTTTGTTCTTGCCAATTTGTAACAATCTGACTATTAGACGTTTAAACTATGATGGCAGCAATGATTCTTTCAGCATAGTTCATAATTCTTCCAACTTAAATTATTTCTCATAGTTAAACCCAAATATGAGGGATTGGGTTTTTCAAAAATAATTAGATAACCACAGTATGCTAATCAGGTAGAATCTAAGTAAACCACAACCTTTGCTCTCTCAAAACTATGAATCTTAAGTTTTAAACTAAACTAAATTATAATTGGTATCTTACGTTTTCTTTACAACTTGTTTAATATATAAATATTGAAATATTGAAATTAGGACAATTCAGTTGTATATGAATCAATAATTTACGTTTTTTACCATTTGGGTTTTAAAAGTATTAAATTTTAAGGAGCAGCTAGGTGGCGTAGTGGGGGAAAATGGAGTTAGGGAGGCAGGAAGGGAAGCACCCTTATAACTAACCATTCAAACAAAGCAAATGCACACTGCGACCATGTTCCAAAGATATATTTTTTTCCTTTTCTTTCTTTTTTTTTTTTTTTGGCATCTTGAGTCTTTAACTTCATGGGTGGGGGCTTTTTTGGCCTTTTTTTTGCAAGACAGAGTTAAGTGACTTGCCCAAGGTCACACAGCTGGGTAATTATTAAGTGTCTGAGTCTGGATTTGAACTCAGGTCCTTCTGATTCCAGGGTAGGTGCTCTGTCCACTGTGCCCTAGCTGCCCCTATCAGGAGGTCTTCTGGAGATGTTGAACATTGGTTTGATCAGGGTTCACAGTTGTTTTTCTCGACAGTATTGTTATTTTTAAAAATTATTTTCCTTATTCTGCTTGCTTAACTTTGTTTCAGTTCAATTTAGAAATTTAGAAACCCTAAGATTCTTTGAAGTTATCTCTTCTGTGATTTCTTATGCAGTAATATTACATTGGTTTTATACCATAATTTGTTCAGCCATTTTTGCAATTGATGGATACAGTCTCTCATTTTACCTTGTCCTGAGTCAGGAAATTTATTTTCCTTGTAACTGTTTATTCTCCCAGTATTTTCCAGCATTTTTAACTTCCCCTCCTTCATTCCTGTTCATTTTCATTTTGAGTTTGATGTCTTTGTTTGCTGTCCAAGGTGGGTTTCCTAGGACCTAGGACTCAGATCTTTCCTAAGGTCTTCTTGCCTCTTGACCCTCTTTCTTCTTGCCCATGGACTCCTGGATGACATTTTATGCATGACTGTCCAGGAAGAAGTTAGTCACTTATAGTTTCATTTATTTTACTTTAAATTTCTTAAAATTTGAAACGAACACTAATTATCAAATAGGACCCTGGGGAAGTTTACTTAAACTATCTGGACTTTAGTTTCATCTCTAAAATAGAAGAGGTAAGAAGTTGGACTAGATTACTCTGAAATTCAATAATTGTTTCAGATTTTAGTCCAGCCTTTTCTAATGACAGATCATGTAATTCTTTATGATTTTCAGAATGCTTTCTTGAGAAATAATTATAATACCTATGATTATAGACTCATGACTTGAGAGCCAAAGAGGACTTGTTGGGTATCTAGCCCAACTTACACATTGTATCAAAAAGTCAAAGGACTAGTCCAATGTCACAGCTCTAAATAGCTGGAGATTAAGAATTTTGAGATTAGCACTAGGGTAAGTGGTTCTTTTTTCTATATACATTGTTGTAGTCATATATATTTTTTCCTAGTCTTCATCCTACATCATTTGGTGTCTCTCTTGCTTCTCCAATTTCTTTGTATTTGTAGCTCCTATGACTATATTCACTTTGTAAAATTTTGTTATATTACTATATCACAATTATTAATATTCCTCACTTGATAAGCAGACTTTCTTCTTTTTTACTAATTCTGATTACTTTTGATATTACTTCTTTCCAGTTTTCCTAACACTTGAGGTTTGTTAACAATGGATTGTTTGATAATTTTACTCCTTTTATGTATATTTTGTCTTGTAGTTGTAGTTATTCTACATAAGATCTCAAAGATAAAGGACAAAATGTTTAGCTAAAAGAAAGTATTTTTCTTAGAGAATATATAACACATGACATCTCTATGACTTTCTTTGTAAAATTCTTATAGGTTATGTCAACCCAGAATTGGTTTGGTTTTTGTTATTAAACTTAGTTTTAATAATTTTTTTTCTTGTAGCTTCGCCTTTCTCTCTTTTTCTGCCTTATTTCCCTGAAAGTACTCTAACGACATTTTCCTCCCACATAATTTCTTCCTCAATTCTTTTTGCTCTTTTAGGTAGGAAAAATAATGACTTTTTTTGAGTCCTTAGGATTGCTGCCAAAGAATTAGATTTTTTTTTTTTATTATTATTATCTTATACTAGAGGGTGTGAAAGAATATAAACAGATGTTTGGAATTGAAGCAGTCTTCCCAGTGAATAACAATTCTTTAAAGCTAAGATGATCATATTTTAATTTAACTTCATATTAATATACAACAAGAATATGATACAGCAAAGAATTTAATCTAAAACAAGAATTGTTCTATTCATAATTTATGTTAAAAAACTAATTTTACAATATTTGCAGAACTAAGAAAATAGTGTGTACAATGACTACAACAATGTAAACCAAAAGAAGAAAAAAAGATCCATTTCTTTTAGTGTATTTGTTTCTGAAAAAATCATAGCCTCATTTAAGAAAAAATACCTTTTCTTTACATGCTGGATTATAGATATTTCATCTAATATTTCATATTTTTAGATACTATTGATAAGTTCTTTGCTTTTGTTGTACTGCTGTTTTTTTCTCTTAAAAATATTTGTTACTGTGGATGACTTACTGGGGAGGGGAAGGGAGAGAGGAGAGATATATTTGGAAATAAAAGATAAAATAAAAGCTATATAATAAAAAAGATTTTTTAAAAAAATACATCAGTAGTTTGAAATCTTCCCAATGTTTTTTCTGTTGTGTTTTCTAGAACTGCTTTGTAAGGAATCTTACCAGAACCTATATAAATAGTGTCTGCATATAAGTGTTAATGATTTATGTGGAATAAGCATGTAACTACAGACATATATACTTCACTATTCCAAAATAATTATGATTTATATTGATAAAAGGTACTTCATCCATTGCCATAAATTTAAACCTTTCCATACATTGGTAAACAGATTCAATTCCTAATTGCCTTTCCAAAATTCCATCAGATGAGCTTACCTAAACACATAGACCATGCTAAAAATCTTTCCATTTTCTAATAACTACCAGAACTCCAATCATCTATACTTTGAGAAGCTGTGTATATCCTTGTTCCTTTTGAAACTTATGAATAGGAAGTGAGTGTGTGTGTGTGTGTGTGTGTGTGTGTGTGTGTGTGTGTGGCAGAGAGAGAGACAGATGCATAAATGTGTAGGTACATAATCTCTTAACCAGTTCTGCTAGACATGGGCTACCTCCTTCAGGCTATTTTCTGACTCTTTTCTTCCTTCACATTCCTCACCTGGAGACTTGCTGTACTCTAGTTAATGGGTTGCTGCCCCATCTCAAAGGCCATAGGTTAAGGTTCTTTTGTTCTATCATTTGATTCCCAAAGGTCCAGTGACCAGGCAGTTTGGTTTTTTTTTCCTTTTCTTTGTCTTGAAACTAATCCTCCTTATATGTTATCTCCGTAGTTAGAATGTGAGTTTGTTGTGAGCTAGGAATGTTTAGATTTTTGTTTATAGCACTAGTGTTTGTTTAGAATATAGTGCTGAGTTTAATATATAATTTTCCATTACATGAATTATATCTCTACCCATTTTAAAACTAGAATTTCTTTTAAAATATTAATATTATTTGTTTTGAAGTAAGGAAAAAACATGTTTTCCTTCATATAACAAGTTAATATTGTTTATTTGTTAACAAAAACAGTTTTTAGAGTTTAGCTATTTAGACTGATTGATTCATACACTCTACTGTTTTGGCAAGATAAGTGGCATAAATTTTTAAAGTGACAAGCTTTAGATGTCTATTCTTTGATCATGAGAGCAAAAGAAAAAAGTCACATCTAAAAATATTCATGAAGGACAGCTTTATTGCATGATGTAATTTTATATATAGTATGTATGTATGTATGTATGTGTACATATATACATATATATGTACATAATACTAACTTCTAAAATTGTAGGAGCTACTGGCTAAAGATTTATTTAGCTTGCTGAGCATTTACTCATAGAATTACAAACTCCGATTTCATGGAAAAATGTACAAGTTCTCACTTCATAGGAATGATCACCAGAGTTGTCCTTATATTTCAGGAACCTATATTTCCCTTTATTTTCATTCATTAGATGGGGTGAAGAGAAGCATTCTACTATTTCTTTAGGAGACTCGGGTTCCCAATCATATTCTAGATTTATACCTTAACAACTACACCCCCCCCCCCAAACTAGCTTGTGGTTCGCTTGGTATAGGTAGTACCTCCTTGGGGAAATTCACTCAACCAATGTAGATCAGCACCTGTAGTGCCACTTCTAGTCTTAGAGGTTTAATTGGGACATAAATTAGTGTCTTGCCTAGGTTCTGCAGATAGTATGTTCCTTATTTTGAAAATTTTGTGATGATGATGATGATGATGATGATGATGATTTAATTGGTTTTCTTTGTAACCACATGGATTTCTAAATATTTCATGCATTTAAAAACATTCTGAAGATTCTATATAGACTTAACAGACTGCCAAAGGAATACATGATATAAAAAGAAGGTTGAGAGCCCTGCTTTAAAGATGCAAAAGTATAAAATTTAAAAGAAAATTAAGATAAATGTTATTTTATTTAGTTAAAGGCATCCCATTCCCAAGCATGCCTATTTGTTTGATTTCTTTTTTTGAAGAATGCCAGTGTGTGTTTACTTTAACTCTTATCCTGAAGAATTGGTAGATCCTGAATATAAAGGGTATACATTTAAAACTTAAGATTTTTCTATTAATTATATTTGCCCATGCCAAAAGATTAGTTCTTTTTTAAAAAATCATTATTAGATTTTATGTTGGAAAAGTTCAGTTCATTCAATATACAATTTTGCTCTGATTATTAAATTATTTACTTGGTGCCCATTAGGTTCTGATAAGACTTTGTTATCATTTCAAATACCCACATACATATGCACATGCACATATATGTATATATTACAACTATAATATATATGTATTAAAGTAACACACACACACACACACACACACACACAAATGAGAACAGTTAAATATCCAGAGAGATAAATCTTGAACAAGACTGAGTATGAAACCTAAATAAATCAAATAAAAGTGAACAAAAGCATGGAAGTGATATAGTTGAGTAAGACTTGACTAAAGCAAGATGTTTTATATATACAATATAGTGAGAATTAATGTCTATTTTGGGGAGATAATGCTATAAAAATGTGAATCTAGTTTCTTCAGTGTAGACAATTGAAGATATGTGCAAATGGAATAAAAGTCATTATTTTTGTTAGTTTAATCAGAAAAATGATAGATGCTTTTTCAGTTACATTGATTGGTAAGAGAAAAAAGGTATACTTCTCTCCTTGTAACTGTAGATTAGGCAATATTTAATAAGCTAATATATTTCTATTTTAAAATTTAGTAAAGAAATCTCTTATAGGGATGGCTAGGTGGCACAGTGGATAGAGCACCAGCCCTGGAGTCAGGAGGACCTGAGTTCAAGTGTGGCCTCAGACAGTTTATTAAGTGTAATTATTACCTAGCTTTTGTGGCCTTGGACAAGCCACTCCATTGCCTTGCAAAAAAATCTAAAGAAGAAAAAGAAATGTCTTAAGAGTTTTTGTAAATTGTTGTCTTGAAAAAGTTATTTGCTGCTACTTCTGTTAATTTTGGCTCCTTTTCTCTAGGAGATAATTGCTTTGTGTGTAAGATACAGTGCTGTGATTTGAGAAAGGAAGCACTTTTAGAAAAACTGATTCTGGTGGTGGTTTATAACTACTTGTTTATATTGAATAGATTTATTTTGCTTACCTAGGTTATCACCAATCTAGTAAAAATGTTGAAGTCCAGAGACACAAGACGAAATTTTTGTCCACCAAATCACTGGCTGTCAGAACAAGAGAATATTAAAGCAGATAAGGTATTTGTGAAATGTTTTTTGTAATCTTTTGCATAAAACCCTCCCTGTTAAGGTTTCTTTTAAAAAATGGTCTTTTCATAAAAATTTCATTAATTGTTGAGAATTGGGTTTTGCTTTTTAATTTATTGATTTTCTGTGTTAATGACTAAAACTTTATAAGTTCAAATAGTAGAAGGCAAAAATATATATTGTCAGAATTAACATAATTAAATCTCCTTTCTGTTGTTCTGTAATGAGGTGTTAAGTTTGAATTACTATATTTAATGTAAAATTCCATTGGAACCTAATCATTATTTTTTGGATAGAAATAATTTTTCCACGGATAAGGAGGCTGAACTAACAGCTTGAAGTCAGGATTAGTCCTTATTCTTAGGAAAATCACTGAAACTGAAATTAGAAAAGGACCTGTGATAGCTGTATTATAATTCTTCCAAATTGAATACCCCTATATGAATTGAATCTTGATTGGTTGAATTTTATAGCCCCTTTGCTAATTTCTGTGTGTTCATTTCTAACAGTAGGGCTCTTTAAAATTCCTTAAGGAGTCCTTTACTAATGAAAGTGTTTCAAAAGAAATACGCACTAAAACTGTTTATAGTATGACACTGTCGTAGACAGTACACTTAGTAGCTTCTCAATAAATGTTTGTTTTTGATGATGGTGATGAAATCCATACATGGAAGGAGGTGTGCATACTCACCCAACTTTCTTCTGCCTCACTTTAAGAATGCCCACTGTACTACTGTGGAATAGTCAGTCAGCCAATACTTATTGAGCTTGTACTATGTCCCTAGCCCTGTGCTGGGTGCTGGGGGGAACACAAAAGAAGTAGAGGACATGTTCCCTGCCGTCAAGAAAGTTACAGTCTTTTGCTGGAGAAAAGATGTAAATAATAGAAACGTCTAGAGAACAAGATGGTACAAGGGATTCAGTATAAGGTAGCATTATCTTGTAATCTATTCATGGCAGTTTAATACTAGAAATACTAGAAGAACCTTATTAAAAGACTGCATCACTTGTAACATAATTCCACAGTATGGATCTTGAAAACAGAGTGGGTGTTAGACTGTAGCACAAACTTTGAAAACCATTGGCAGATATAGGTAGGTGCCATTCTGGGAAATGGGAGTGGTAAAGCCAACTAGGCCTAGACTGAACTGCTAATTAAAGCAGTTCAAATTAACTTTGGAGCCAGACCACAATGCCTGTATTCTCTTTCATAGTACTTCATTTTCCCTTAAACATGTCTCCTCTTTGTTATCTTCTGCCAATTCCTGTTACAGTGTTAATTGAAATCAGACCTTTTCCTTGGGCAGTTGAATAAAACCTGCATATCTATGTCATGTAGTCTTATTCAGGGAGGAATCTATGTGACCCCACTTCTGATTTAATGAAGACTTGATGGCATGGGGGATATCCTTTTTCAGTCACATTTATTCTATAATACTTCACTGAAAAAGACATCTGTGGAAAATCATATAAAATATCATTTCCTTAAACAGTTGCATGTGTGTGTTTATTAATGAGAAATAGTCATATACAAATTTTTTGTTTGCCAAGCAAGAGGTTAAAATATTTGACTATTTGAAATTGATAGGTATATTTGGATTTTTATGGTTTTATATGACTTCCTTAGAAGTCACCTCTAAGAAATACAAATGTCTTAAGACCCCCAATCAAAGCAGAAGGCTTTAGTCTCAAAAAATCACTTTTAGAAAAAAAAAGATTATTTATCAAATTTTAAAAATAATTATTCATAATAAGAATTCATAAAATCATTAATACATTATGAAGAGAGCTATTTATCTTTCAAGATTTTGCTATGGACTTGAACTTTCTATCATCAACAGAACATTTGTACATGATTCAACTAATGAGAAATTGAAAAAAATTACATTCTTTTGTAACTGTTTGATCAGTTGCCATACTTGCAGTCATCCTGCCTGGAGGCCCATTAATCCTTAATTTAGTTACTTAATTTATTCCTTTCTGATCACTGTACCCCTAAGTTGTAGTTTTCCATTTATTTTGAAAGATTATTTAAACTAGAGTGTGTGTGTAAAAGATCTAGAGAAAAATTTGAAGAAAAATATTTGTGATATAAGAATGGGAGAGAATTTGTAATAATTTAGAAATTCTCTATCTTGTTTCAGCTTAGAAACTATAAATGTAAAGTTTCTGATTTAGTACATGACCTCATTAACAAAGTTTGATCTTTACATAGGTCACACAGCTCTATGTGCCATCAGCTAGACATGTATGGAGAGTCCGAAGAATGGGAAGAATTGGTCCATTGCAATCTACTCTGGATGGTGAGTTCAAATATGGGTTCATTTTTTCTTATCTTGCTTTTGTTACCTGCTGTATTATTGCCATGTTCAAAGTGCATATCTCAAAGCACTATTCGGTCCAATCCTGAAATCAGGAGTACCTGAGTTCAAATCCGGTCTCAGACATTTAATAATTGCCTAGCTGTATGACCTGGGGCAAGTCACTTAACCCCATTGCCTTAAATAAATTTTAAAAAATTTAAAAAAGCAAAATGAAGTAAAAAAGTACTATTAGGTACCCTTAGAATGATAAATAATTTTTCATGTCTTTTGCTTCCCTGACTCTATATCCTATCAATACTTAGTTCTTCAGGACTCAAAACAGGTTTTGAGTCTTTTATCTTTTGTTGTTGTCGTTTAGTCATTCAGTCATGACCTCTTGGGATTTTCCTGGCAAATATATATCTAAGTAGTTTGCCATTTCCTTCTATAGTTCATTTTACAGATGGGAAAACTGAGGCAAACAGAGTTAAAGTGAGTTGC
The DNA here is from genome assembly GCF_037893015.1 of Macrotis lagotis. NCBI lineage: Eukaryota > Metazoa > Chordata > Mammalia > Peramelemorphia > Peramelidae > Macrotis > Macrotis lagotis. The sequence goes on along the minus strand of NC_133664.1, from coordinate 86,943,964 downwards.
TTAGAGTCACATAGACAATAAGTATCTGAAGCCAGGTTGAAACTTAAGTCTTCCTTTTTTTTTATGCTTAAAATAAATTTATATAATTTATTTATTTTTGGATTTTGCAATTTTCCCCCTAATCTCACTTCCCTCCCCTTATCCTCCACAGAAGGCAGTCTGTTAGTCTTTACATTGTTTCCATGCTATACAGTGATCTAAATTGAATGTGTTGAGAGAAAAATCATATACTTAAGGGAAAAAAAATAAGAGATAGCAAGATTACATAAGATAAGTTGTTTTGTTTTAAATTAAAGGTAATGGTCTTCGGTCTTTGTTCAAACTCCGCAATTCTTTGATATCCTAAAATTGTCCCTGATTGGTGCACTTATGAAATGAACAAGTCCATTAAGGTTGAGCATGTTGCTTCTATAGTGTACAATGTTCTCCTTGTTCTGCTCATCTGCAGCATCAGTTCATGCAAATCCCTCCAGGCTTCTCTGAATTCCCATCCCTCCTGGTTTCTAATAGAACAATAGCATGGATCTTAAGTTTTCCTACTCCATATACTGTGATACATAGAAGATGCTCTAATATCTTGTGCTACTAGATTTTTAAGGGTCTGGAGACTTACTGTATCCTGGCCATTTTTATCATGTAGCCTATAACACTTCAACTATAGATAATAAGTGAGTCTTAATGACTGGAAAGACTACTAATTGATATTAATCCTTTAATAGATAGCAAACATGGAATAATAGCTAAAGAGCTACCACTAGTGTCAGGAAGACCTGGGTTCAAGTCGTTCCCTTTATCTCTACAAGCTTTGTGACCATGGATAAATAGGTTAAAACTTTTTTTTTTTTTTTTTTTGGCGCAAGGCAATGGGGTTAAGTGGCTTGCCCAAGGCCACACAGCTAGGTAATTATTAAGTGTCTGAGGCAGCATTTGAATTCAAGTACTTCTGATTCCAGGGCCAGTGCTCTATCCACTGCGCCACCTAGCCGCCCCAATAGGTTAACATCTTGCTGATATACAGAAAATCACTGAAATCATGTTGAATAAGGGAGTTTCCATAAAAGAATATTCTCCATAGAGGTAAAAATCTTAGATCTGATCCAAAGAAAAGGAAAAGAGAACAAAATTGGCTTTAAAATCTAATATGATTAAAATTTTTTAGACAAATAGCCCTTAGATTATTTATCTTCCAAATATTTTAATTTTAGATTTATAATTCTCTCCTCATCTCCTTAGTGTTCAGGTGACAGTATGTTTTGCTTCCTGTTTCACATGAACACTTCTGAACAGTATTTATTTTGTTGTTGTTGACTCTTCAAGACCCTATTTGGGATTTTCTTGACAAAAATTCTGGAGTGGTTTCCCATTTCCTTGTCCAGCTCATTTTACAGATGAAGAAACTGAGACCAACAGGGTTCAATGACTTGTCCAAGATCACATAGCTAGTAAGTGTGTAAAATCAGAGTTGAGCTCAGCTTTAGTTCAAGGATGAGTCGTCCTGATTCCAGGTTCACTACTACTCTGTCCACTGTGCTATCTTGCTGCCCCATGATGTTATGGTTTCCTTTTTTTCCTACTGTTGTAATAGTAATGATCAGGAATTACTTTAATCTCAGAGTTTTTCATAATATGAGATGAAATTTCCTTATAATTTGCAAAAGTAGCAATTTAAAGGACATCAAAGATTTCAAGCCCCTGACAAATACTGACTGACCCTGAGCAAGCTGTTTAACCTCTCAGTCCTCTAGAAAACACGCTAAAGGAGGATAAAAATTGGAGAGAAGATGTTGACTTGGGTGGATCGAGATACGGTTTTCTCTTTGGGGAGTTCTCCTATGCCATGGATATTAAAGATCCAGTCCTTGTTCCTCTTTTTTAGTATTTGCTTAACTATGTTAAATGTTAGGGACTATTTTTGGTTTTATATTTCCAGTACCTATTACTTTGCCTGATACAATAAGTATTCGCAATTTCTTGTTGAATTGAAAAAAAAATTAATGTAAAATATTTTATCCAAGGTATATAGTAATTCATTAGGTTATTTTTTAAGTTTCATATTTTAAAAAGTAGCATGTACCTTTAAATTGAATACATATTCATCATTTCGGGATTTGATCAATTCGCCATAATAATATTTGAAAAACAATAAGTCTCTTTTTTATAAAAAACATATCTTTTGTTTTCTTGTACTAGATTTGTAGAGTAATTTTGGCCCTTTAGTTATCTTGTTAAAATTTGAAAAGTAATAGATTTAGTTATGATGAATAATAGGTTAGCTGGGTTAATGATAAAGTAAAAGAGTTATTCTTGCTTTTTGAAACAAATTATTCATATTAAAATAAAAATCTTATTATTCATATTATATACCACTGTGTCTATTCTTTTCTTCTCTTGTGAGAGAATATATTAAAACTTTTACATTTTAGGCTTTATCCTTTCTCTTATGGAAACAGATGTTCTGCAGATATAAGACTGGATTCTAGTGTCACTAACTGTGTAACCTCTGGCATGGCACTATCTGTGTAACCTCTGGCAGGGAACCTCTTAGAACAGTTTTTTCTTTTGTAAAAAACTTTAACCACATGAGAGTTAAAAATTACAACTTAAGTGTATGATTCCCTTTGTCTCTTTTTTTCAAAAATTTGTGAATAGTTTCTTCATTTGGTCTGATCTGAGTCCATATACTGCTGCAGATATTTAAATGAACCCATTTTATAAATGCAAGAAAGGAAATATAGTTTGGTATTACTTAGTAGACATTCAGTCTTAGTGGAAATAAATATATATTGAATTGAAAGGTCCAGGAATGAATGACCACCAAGTCTTAGCTTGTTCTTTTACTCCAGTGGTTTTTCTCTGGTCTTGAGTATCTTATTTATGTGTTAATAAGATGCTGTGTTATGGCCTGCACCTAATTCTGAAGCTAAAAGATTTCAGCCTCCAGGGATATCATTCTAATCCTTCTCAGTTCCACAAAATTAATTTTAAAAGTAAGTTGTTAATTCAGTATGATTTGTTTAGTCTTACATGACAAGATAGGATTAATCTAATCATATAATAAAAGTTTCAGTGAAACATGTGTGGCTATATGCAGTCTTTCACTTAAAGGCCAAAACCTAAAATTTTAAATAGCTATGAATTGATGACTGACTCATATTCTCTTTAAAGATGGAAATCTTGCTGAAGAAATATAGATAAGATTGACAAGTATAATTGAATACTAGTAGTTGATATTGATCTTTAAAGTATATCTATTTTCTATTTAAAAAACATAGGGGCAGCTAGGTGGCGCAGTGGATAAGACACCGGCCCTGGAGTCAGGAGTACCTGGGTTCAAATCTGGTCTAAGACACTTACCTAGCTGTGTGGCCTTGGGCAAGCCACTTAACCCCATTTGCCTTGCAAAAACCTAAAAAAAAAGCCCCCCAAAACAAACTTGTATCATAATCTAGATTGAATTCAATTAAAAGTATTTGCCAAATACAATAAATTTATAGTTAAAACATGCTTGAATTATTCAGTATTTTGAAAGGATTAAATACTGAAATTTTAAATACAATCATCAATTCAAAAAATCTTTTAGATTATGACATGCCAGATTGTTATATAACATGATAGAATTAATAGGTATTAGTTTTAGAAAATTAAAAATTATAGCATTATTTATTTCAATATGCCTTTTATTAATCTTTTACTTTCTTATTGACTTTTACTATTTCCCTAACTACTTAGCCATTCTTAGTATCAAAGAAGGAGCAAATAAAAAAACAACTGATCAAAAACTAAAATATGAACCATATCTAAAAGTATATGCAATATTCTATATTCCTATTTGCCTACCTCCTCAAAGAAGAGGGTGGAACTTATATTTTTCTCAGCTCTTCTTGGACCAAGAGTTTGACCACTATAATCACACAGTGTTTTGTTGTGCTCATTTGATTTAGATTATTTTAAGTCGTTTGCAACTTTTTGTGAGCCCATTTGGTGTTTTCTTGGTAAGATAACTAAAGCAGTTTGCCATTTCCTTTTCCACTTATTTTAGGAATGAGAAAACTGAGGCAAACAGGGTTAAGGATTTGTCTGGGGTAATACAGCTAATAAAGTGTCTGAGGCCAGATTTTAACTTGGAAAGATGAGTCTTCCTGACTCCAAGTCTGACACTTTATCCACTAGTGGTGTGAGTGTAAATGTTTAACAACTGGGAGGGGGTAGTGGTGGTGGAAATGTTTGTATTACACATTTTTAAAATCTAATCTGCATTATTTCCAGTTTCTCTCTCAATTTCTTAAATCTCGAGAAGAAAAAAACTCCTTAATTTGCTGTGAATAATTTTCTCATCAGTATCACTTCTGACCCAGTCTGCTGATATTGCTCATTAGCTTTAGCTAAAGAATTACTGAATTACAAGGTAGCTACCTTGGATCAGGCATTTTACATTAATTCATTTTAATTTAATTTTTTTCAGGCAAAACAATAAATCAAAGCCTGAAAGCACTTGTGAACTTCCAAGGTGTAAATGCTCACACAGAAAATTTTACAGTCCCTTTGAGCTGATTCAAATGCACTCCTAGATGACAGAGGTCTTCCAGTACATCTGTGAATTCTTTATATTCATTATTTCCTTCAGCATAGTGATAATTGAATTATATATGCATAGTGTAATTGCTTAATTTACCCAAACGATAGAAATCAACTTCTATATTTATATTCTATTATAAAAAACTGTTGCTCCAACTATTTACATACTGAATATTTTCTTTCTCCAATTTCACCTGCAGTGAAATTTGATGTGGCTTCCCATGGGTTTACTAAATTCTTTAGTAAACAAAGCCGAGGTTCCACAGAGCTCTCACTAAAATGACAAATCAAAATATATTGTCTCTTGTTGCAATAAAAAATTTTAAAGCAGGACAGCCCTGCTCTAAAGTATAAGCCTAACAGTGGTGTCTCTCAACAAATCATGTAGGTATTTTAATCAGTCACTTTAAAAAACTCCAAACATTTCAAATTAGTTTCCAGAATGTACTTATTAATTCATGGCTCCACCAACAGTGATTTAGTGTGCATGTTTATGTAAATATGTCACATACTGTTTTTTGTTGGTATAAAGTAAAACCTTAGAGTTCTTTAGTTTCATTTTTCATATTTTTTACTGATTTGACATGCTTTCGTATGATTGTTAATAGTTGGCAATTTTTCTTTTGAAAACTATCCATTTGCTATTTATATGGTAGAAAATAAATTTTTTTCTTCTATAGTTTTGTTAATTCCCTATTTATCTTGGGTATCAGCTGCTTATTTGTTGTTCAATCATTATCTGGCTTCATCCCATTTGGAGGTTTCTTGTTGAAGATATTGGTGTGGTTTGTCATTTTCTTCTTTAGTTCATTTTACAGATGAGGAAACTGAGACAAACAGAATTGATTGACTTGTCCAAGGTCACAGTTATTAAATTTACTTTGAAAAAGCTAGAATGTTCAAAACAGGCCCAAGTTGTCTGAATACCCCATTCTAGGAATAATGGAATAGAACCCTGGATTTGTTTTGTTGATTTTCAGAACTGGGGCCGTGATTAAAAGGATGACCTGGGGCATTTGTATTATGCCTCTAGAGGTGAAATACTTGGACCAGCGCAAGATGAATCAGAGTGAAAGCATTTGCCAAGAATGTTTTCATTCCTCAAGAATGAAAGTTGGAGGTTCAGAGACAACCAGATATCCTCATAGTTCTGGTTGCATCATTCCCACCCCGCCAGGCAGCTTCCAGGAGACCAGAGTCTGTGGATTCCAGTGCATCACAAGATAACAACAGAAAAATCACATTCTAGCCCTCTGCCTGGCATGCCGGAAGCCACGGTGCCTTGCTGATATGGGAGCGAAACCATCTTGACAAGGCCCAGATCTCCTCCAGTATCCAGACCTCCACCAGGAGCCCTGTTTCCTGTCTGAGCAGGCCATGGGTGAAGCGGTTCTGAAAAAGACAACATTTAACTCACTGTAATCAAGAGAGTCTTCAGATCATGTCATGATCTCTGTGATAACGTAGTCCTCTTCCATTACACAGGATGGGAATCATCATCGCCCTCTAAGGCCTCCTGGTGCGTCGTTAGATTCCAATCAGAGATATTTAGTGCAGAGATTTTTTTTTTCTCATTTGATGCTTTATATTCTTATCCTAGTTCTGTTGATTTTTCTCCTGTAAAAATAGGATCCCTTCTTCTTTCATGAATCCTCCATACCAAATTCACCCAGGATGGAGAAAGAATTCTGTGGGTGTGGCATCCATTGTCCCAGCTGTTGTTTCTTGTTCTTGTGGTTTGATTGGACTGCATTTCCTGGGTCATAGCTTCTAAACCACTTTCTCTGGGCATATTTTCTTTGGAAATATGCTTCAGCCTTTTTATATCCACTAAACTTTTCTTCACTGATTATTAGGCAACCCATCAAGTTTGCTTAGGTTATTGTGGTATGAGATTGGCAGCCTTGTAAACAGTACTCTAGTGTATCTGATCTCATTGATATGAATGGTCCTCCCAGTTATAAGATTGCATTCTGGGTAGGTAGGTGGAGTGGTGGAAAGAGCACTAGATTCAGAAAGACCTGAGTTCAAATCCAACCTCAGATACTAACTAGCTCTGTGATTCTGGACAAGTCACTTATCCTCTGTCTCAGTTTCTTCAACTGTGAAAAAAAATGAGGATAATAATAATAGCACCTCTTAGGCTATTGTCTCAAATGAAACAATATTTGCACAGGCTGGCATATTGTAGATGCTATTTTTAAATGGTAGCACTAGGCCAGTTTGGTAGTTCTGTGGATAGAGTGCTGGCCCTGGAGTCAGGAGGACCTGAGTTCCAATCCAGACTCAGACACTTAATACTTACTTAGCTTGTATGACCTTGGGCAAGTTGCTTAACCCCATTGCCTTGCAACCCCCCCCCCCCCATGGTAGCACTACTACTCTCATTCTCTCAACTATAGACAACTATGTCTGTCTATAAAATCATCTTGAATTGATTCTCCTTGAATTCTCTTCTCATAGCAAAGATAATAATAGAGCATACAGTCTTTCCAACTTCTTTTTGGATAACCCTCTTGTAATATGTGATTGATCTCTAAGAACATCCTTTACATTAGTAGTCTCAAACAGGAAAGGATTCCTGCAACTGTATATTGTCTTAGAAAACCACAAATTAACATCATTTTTGTTGTATATTTTTATTTATTTTGTTAAATATTTTCCAGTTACATTTCAATCTGTGTCCAATGCATTAGGAAGTTTTGCTAATAATTCTATTCAAGTGTCAAATAATGACACCTCTAGTTTACATGTCTGCATAATTCTTTCTTTAATGTATTGAAGCTTGTGCAGTATCTGCCATGAGCCTTTTCATTGCCCTTTGGTTGTTCTTCAACTTCACTTGTTTTAAAACTACAGCATTCCCTGACTTAATTGTCAGAAACATGTTATGTTTAAAAAAAGGTCAATTTCTTTGTTTAAAAAAGTTTTTTTTAGGGGGCAGCTAGGTGGCACAGTGGATAGAGCACTGGCCCTGGAGTCAGGAGTACTTGAGTTCAAATCAGGACTCAGACAGTTAATAATTACCTAGCTGTGTGGCCTTGGAAAAAGGCCACAAAAACCTAAAAACCTAAAATAATAATAATAATAATAATAATAATAATAATAATAATAATAATGTATTTTTTAACAGTTAAATGACAACGGAGAAAACACTAGAAACTTTCCCTTTACATTTAGTGGTAAAGCAAGGCTGTCCCCACTCTTTTATTTAACATGCTTGTAAAAATATTAGTTAACTCAGTAAGACAAAAGGAAGAAACAAAGTCTTTAGACATTTGCAAAAGAGGGGAAAATATATTCATTAACAGATACTTGAAAACTTTAGAGAACCAACAATAGAGAAAATAATTAAGATAATTAGTAGCTTCAGTAAATAACAGCATAAAAATGATAAAAATTGTCAGCTTTTTTCATAGTAATAGGAGAAACAAAGAAGAAAGTCTATGAGTTAACCAAAACTTCTTAAAACTTTTACAAGTACAATAATAAAGGAAGAATTAGATCACTGGAAAAGATATTCATTGCTCATGAATTGTATCAGAGCATTATAATAATGTTTATTACTGCCAGAATTATCATAGCTTTAGTAGTCTTAAAATCAAACTAAGAAAAAATAATTTAGAAGAATTGAGTGTTTTCAAATCTTCAAGGAAGTAGTGAAAAAAATAAGAGGAACAAAAAACAGCATTTCTAGGAGTGGTCTGTTCTTCACTTCTTAGTTCAAATACCACCTGGTATATGAGAACTTTGGTAATTCAACTACTAGCACCTCTACCCTCAAACTACCTCGTATACATTTTGTCTTCTTTGTATATGAATAATTTTTTCTATTATCATGTAAGCTTCTTTAGGACAGGAGCTATTTCATTTTTGCATCTGTATCCTCATACTTAGAATAATACCTGAGACAGAGTCCTGAATAAGTTCTGATGGAGTAAATATAATTTCATTTCTGTAAGAAAGGCATTGGAGGGGGTGGCTAGGTGGCGGCTAGGTGGCACAGTGGATAAAGCACCGGACCTGGAGTCAGGAGTACCTGGGTTCAAATCCGGCCTCAGACACTTAATAATTACCTAGCCGTGTGGCCTTGGGCAGGCCACTTAAACAATTTGCCTTGCAAAAACCAAAAAAAAAAGCATTGGAACTTAATCCATCATTTCTAGGGAATGATTTACAATTGCATTGTGTAGAATTACAACATTTTCCAGAATAGATAGAACTTTTCCTTTGAGATTATTTCCAATTTGTCTTATATATACATTCTGTATGTACATAGTTTTTTGTTTTTTTAGTTTTTTTTTGCAAGGTGATGGGGTTAAGTGGCTTGCCCAAGGCCACAACGGCTAGGTAATTAACTCAGGTCGTCCCGACTCCAAGGCTGGTGCTCTATCCACTGCGCCACCTAGCTGCCCCTTGTATGTACATAGTTATTTTCATGTTATTGTTTCCACTAGAATGTGAAGTGTATGAAAGCAGAGACAATATTTTTGCCCTTTTTCTTGCTGTGCTCTGTCCTTAAAACAGTTCCTGACAGGTCCTAAGTGCTTAATAAATATTTGTTGGCTGATTTCAAAATACAAATGTGCCTTTACTCTAAGATCCTGAATTTTGTAAATGCTATTGGTCTAATGTCAGCAGTTCTAGAGTACAGAGGAATAAAGCATTGGTAAAACCTGCTGTCACTGTAGACAGTTTCACGAAGGAGCCAAGAGAAAAGTAGAATCCTGGATTTTGGGTCACAGTCTTTGTTATTGACTTCCTGTGTAGTCAGTGTCATATAGTGTAAAGCATGGTTGAATTTTGAGCAAGAGTATTTGAATTAAAACTAGGCTTCAGTTTCTTATCTATAAAATTAAGAAATTGGATTAGATGACTTTTAGTATCTTTTCTAGGACTCGATCACCTGTTATTTGAGATATCTCTTAATGGATTGGAAAAATAGATGAGAACATGGAACAGGAGACATGGATAGAAAACATAATGTGAGCAAAGGCATGGGATCAGAGCCAATCTTAGATAGAACAGATAAGATACAAAACAGAGAAATAAAGGTATGGTAAAATGAAAATGTAAAGGATCATTAATGTCAGGCTAAGAATATTTAGATTTTAATTGTATAGGTAAAAGAAAACCAATGAAAGTTTTTAGGTAGGGAAATGGCAATAATAAAATAGTAATGATAGTGACTTTTGGAAAATGAATTTTAATGCAATATGTGGAATTTCATAAAGAGAAATTGGGCGGGAGAATTATTGCAATCCAAAGGCTGAACCAGAGAATTGACAGTAAAACTAGAAAAGAGATTATGAATGAAATAACCAAACTTTACATATTTATTTTTATAGTAGGTATAGAACCAGCACCACTTTCAGTTTCTGAGGAAAGGCAGCTTGCGATTCTCACAGAATTGCCCTTTGTGGTTCCATTTGAAGAAAGAGTAAAGGTAGGTAATTTCATTTATTTTGCATCTCTAATCATCATATTTTCCAAATTCCTAATTTTATTATTTAAAGAAAACAGGAAATATTAATTACAGTTTTATTAGGTTGTCATCTCCTTGGCTGACTCTTTTATTTTGATTTTGTAATGTTAGGTTATAGAGCATAGAAGGTTTTAAAATTCTTTTTTTTTAAACTTCATGGAACCCTGTTAAAGATCCATTGTTTATTAACACATAATTTAATGTGTAGTTATTTCCATTAAAATTTTGAAAAAATCTTGTCTTCCTGTAAACACAGTGGTAGTATTACAAAGGGAATTAACTGTTGTTTCCAATAATACCTCGCAATTTGTACGAGTAGAGCTTATTTTGAAGGTGATCATTGTGCATTAGACATTCATTATAAATATTGCTTTTAATGAACATAAAGGAGTTGAGACACATTGTAATAAAACATAAATGTATAGACCCCCTTATGATTTGCAAAGTGCTTTCCTCACAAATAGCCCTGTGAGTTAGTTAGTGCGAGTATTATCTCCATTTTACAGATGAAGAAACTGAAGCACAGAGGCTAAGTGAATTTGCGCTGCAGCTCACAGCTAGTAAGTGTGGGAGTTGGGGTGGGCATCCAGCCTGGTCTCCTGCTGCAGAGACCCGCACCTGGACTAGGACAGAATGTTCTTGTTTCAAATATACATTGATAAATTTAGTCAACATAGTGTGTAGTCTTTGAGCCTTTTAGGAGAATGAATGTCTGATACTGTATAATGTTCCAAATTTCATTTGTCATAATGTCATTTGTCTTATGATTAGGTAGAAAGTGGCCACTGGAGAGGTCCTACCTCCCCAGTTCTACTTTGTTTAGTGAAAAGCCTAAATGAGTTTATTTTAGAATCACTGCTATTTATTATTTATGTATTTGACAAAAGAAAAAAATCCCAAAATTTACTACACTTTCTGAGCTCCCTCTGCTGGATCTTTTGTACTAGCTTTTTTGCATGTGTTTTTTTCCCATTCTTATTAATGTGCATGAGTAATTGGAGTAGGGTTCTCTGGAAAAATAATTTTAGGTTAATGCAAAATTTATCCTATTAAATGTTATATATTTTTCCAATTACCATAAATGTTATAAAAGACTGTAAAAACTCAAATTATATGGACAATGTTTTCTCTGACAGTATAAATAAATGATTATAAGAATAAGCATCTTCATTTATGAAGTGGCTTTGATAAATACGATATATCAAGAATTCATTGACAAGGGATTTGGTAATTAACATCAAAATGTGATACAGATAATTATTTCTAATAAACATTTAATTGACCTAATCTGATTAGGGACTGATTTTGAAATTATTAGCTGATTTTTTTCACCCGAGGAATATTTTGTATTTTTTATTTTTTTCTTGTTTGTCAGATCTTTCAAAGATTAATCTATGCAGATAAACAAGAAGTACAAGGAGATGGTCCATTTCTGGATGGAATTAATGTTACAATTCGAAGAAATTATATTTATGAAGATGCTTATGATAAACTTTCCCCAGAAAATGGTATGTTTAGCAATATTATTATTCTACAACAAATAATCATTAGAGCAATAGATTATCAACATCTTTTCACTATGGTAGACAGTGTTGTGTAGTTTGGAGAAATTAGAATGATGATCAAATCCTTTCTTTGCCTGCCCCACCGCCCCCCCCCCCCCCAGTATACTCTGAAGAATTAAACGGAACTTTCTGGACCTTGGTTTCCTCATGTGTAAGTGAAGTAGGTTAGTCAAGATATATTACTCTAACTAAATACAGGGGCCTAATTTTTGTATTTGCATAAATTTTAAAAACAAGGACTATATTTAATCAGATTTAAAGAATTACATATTGTTAAAAATGAAAAATACCTACCTTTATAAAAAGTGATAAATTTTTTTCCTATCAGTAGTGATTTTTAGTAAATGATTTGAAATTTTAATATTTCAAAACTATAGATATTTTTCAATAATATGTACAACTTTGCTTAACTTAAATTCAAGTAAAGACTTTTTCTTTTTTGATTTTTGCAAGGCAGTTGGGGTTAAGTGACTTGCCCAAAGCCACACAGTTAGATAATTATTAAGTGTCTGAGGCCAGATTTGAAATCAGGTACTCCTGACTCCAGGGCTGGTGCTCTATCTACTGCGCCACCTAGCCGCTCCAAGACTTTTATTGATAAAAGCAATAGAAGATATGTCAACTAACATGCATGGTTTAAATAATAAGTGGAGTATAGACGAAATTTAGTAGATATATTTCCTATCCTTATTATTGTAAAACTTTACAATTTTTCAAATGATTATACTTGGTATTGCTTCTTGCTGGGCAGCTAGATGGCACAATGGGAAGAGTGCTGGCTGGCCCAGAAATCAGGACACTCGTTCAAGGCCAGTCTCAGACACTTACTGACCTTGGGCAAATCACTTAACCCTGCCTGCCTTAATTCAGAGCCATCTTCAGTCATCCTGATCCATAGCTGGCCTGGACCCAGATGGCTTTAGAGAAGAAAGTGAGGCTGGTGATTTAGCACAGCATCCCATCATTCAAATCCAGTTCACGTGCTTCTCGTGGTATCACCTCCCTGTTGTCATGATCTTCCTTGACAGCAAAGGACAAATATCATCACTTCATGCTATCTTTGGCAGCTGGGTGGTGCTGTGGATAGAGTTCTGGAATTACAAGATTCCTCTCCCTGAGTTCAAATCTAACCTCTGACACATAGTAGCTATATGACCCTGGACAAGTAATTTAACCCTATTTTCCCCACTTTCCTCACCTGCAAAATGAGATAGAGAAGGAATGGCAAACCATTTCAAGCTCTTTGCCAAGAAACCCCCAAAGTGAGGGGTGGGTGGGTTGATCATGAAGAGTCAAACTGGACTGAACAACAAACATGCTACCTTTACATACAGTTATAGGATTTAAACAATATATTGTGAGTTTTTAGTATTTGTGTCCCTGATTCCTTATAACTAGTAATGATAAGGGTTTGAAATATCTTTATTTCAGTGTAGAATAGTTCCTTTGAATTCAAAGGAAAAGATCATTATTGTCGGTATATTTTGTTTTAATAGGTAACAAATGCATGTAATTCATTTTAGAACATGATTAAAATTTTTAATAAATTGGCTTTAAGATTCCCCTATTTGGATAAATCAACTACTAAGGCCAAATAATTCTTCAAGGATTTAGTTAGCTGATGGTTTTTTGGTTTGGTTTGGTTTGGTTTATCTTGTTTTACTGTGGTTGATGTTGCTGATCTTTGCGATTAGAGGGGTAGACAATATTTTTAATTGAAAAATGCAATCTGGATTACACCTTGAAATATATAAAGTAACAAAGAAGAATTTTATTGTAATTTAGAAATTTACTGGAGCCTTGGAATTTTTTGTTCTTATATGGTAAAGACACACACACACACACACACACACACACACACGTATGTATAGATACAGTATGATTTATATATAAACTAAAGTGTAATTGAAAAAAATGTCATTTCTTAACTTACCAAGATGCTGTAGGATACATGCAGCAGCCTCATTCCAGTAGAACTCTCTAGGGAGATGACCTAAACCCTGTTGAGGGTAACTGAGGGGTCTCAAACCCATCATTGATTTGGGGGTGGCTACCTCAAGCTTATGAAGTCCCACCCTGTGGGAGTGGATAGATGAGAACAGTTTGTTTGAATAGTCACAAAGGTGACTGAAGCAGGTGTTGCGTAACACTTCAGCTTGGTGTTCCATATTGAAGATGTCAAGGTCATCCATAGCATTTGAGGCCATTGCCAGTCATCTTGATTTTTGTTTTGCCTCTGGACTTCCTGACTCTTGAAGACTGTGTGAGATTGATGACTTTAAGCAACTCTTGCCTCACCCTTGTTATGTCATTTGTCCTCTTTGAAAAATGAAGGATGAATATTATCTTAAGTAATCTAAATTTTTTATTTGATTATATCATTTTTGAAGATGTTAATATTAGAGAGATAGAGAGGTGTTGATCTATGTCACTGGAGGGGTTATGTATGCCCTGTCAATAGAGAAATGATTTATTAAGGAATTCAAGATAAAAACTGATTTCATGCATGGAGAGTAAGAGGAAAGAGAAAAGAAAACACACACACACACACACACACACACACTCTCTCTCTCTCTCTCTCTCTCTCTCTCTCTCTCTCTCTCTCTCATCAGAAATTTGATGCAAATCTTTTCCCCCATTCAATAGTTTCTCTTCTTAGTTTACCTGCTTTGATTTTTGTAAATGTGAAAGATGTTTAATTTCATAACAGATTTAGGGTAAGAGAAGACCTTATTTATCATCAAATTACACCTCCTCTTTTAATAGATAAAGAAACTGAACCCCAGGGAAATTTAGTAATTTGTCTAAGACCACACTGATGGAAAACAGCAAGGATAAATATACATGATAGAATGGTGGGTTCATTTTTGTATTTTTCACTCACTTCTACCTCTTTTGGTCAACAGTTGTCCTCTAGCTATAGCTCTGAACTGAACAGAATCTTCATATTAGAGCCTCAATGATAAAGAAAAGAATGAAACTTGAGCTTCCTTTACAAAAAACGTATATTGTATTTATAATTAATACAGTTCACAATAACATTCGAGCTTTTTGTTGACTGCATATTAAGATTTTAGTCAACTTTGAAATATTTTTTAAATGTTTGTTATTTAAAAATCTTGATATTTTACTCAGAATGATTAAAGATAAGACTTTGACTCAGTCCAAATTTTAGTGAAGGTTTACTGAACTCAAATAGATTAAGACAGGGAAAGTGTTCCTTCCTGTGTTAGTTGAGCACTAAAGAGTCAACCCAGAAGTCAGGAATATCCATGTTAAATCCCCTCTTCTAACCCAAAATGGCATTGTGACCTTGGATAAGTTCCCTGACTGCCAGCCCTCCTCTCCTCTGTCCCCCACTTCCCCCAACTCAAGAGGGCAAATCACTCTATTTATTTACTTATTCATTCATTCATTCATTTATTTTTATTTATTTGTTTATTTATTTATTTTTAGGTTTTTGCAGGGCAAATGGGGTTAAGTGGCTTGCCCAAGGTCACACAGCTAGGTAATTATTAAGTGTCTGAGGCCGGATTTGAACCCAGGTACTCCTGACTCCAGGGCCGGTGCTTTATCCACTACACCACCTAGCCGCCCCCACGAAGACAAATTATTGAACAGGTTCTGTGAAGTAGTTTTCTGCCTCCACTGATGAAGTGACAGGCCTAGATAACAAAGATTTCTTTGGTCCTAGCCCAAGACTCATCCTTTTCCTTAAACTTTGGAATACAGATCAGCCATGTGGAAGGGGTATTGCCCTTGGAACTAGGGAAAACTTGAGTTTGAATCCCTCTCAGCTCTTTGTAACTAGGTATGTGGCTCTGCTGAGCTTCAGGTTCCACATCTACAAAAAGGAAATCATAATAGCTGTAATGCATACTTAATTGCATTCTCAAACTCGGAATGAGGTGATGTTTTTAAGGTACTTTGCAAACCTTAAAGTACTACAAAAATTTCTACTTTTATTATTGTCATTGTATTGTACTACCTTCATCATAGTTAATATGAAGGAATAGCCTTTAAAACTATAGAGCACTGTAGAAATATAAGCTATTATTCATGTTACATTCTAACAAATAAAAATTTTAAGACATTTAGTACTTGATGGTCAATGCCTTTAATGCCAGGGAAATATCCCCTATCAGTAGATTAGAAAATGGAACCTAAACTTTCAACTTGAGACTTTTTTATTGACAAGCATTTTAATTTAATCAAGGAAATGCATGCATGATTTAGTTTTTAATTTTGGGGACTTGCCACCTTGTTTCCCCCCTTAATTGTGCTTGGCAATATAATCAGGTACACATTAAAAACTTTTAGCTAACCCTTTTAGCAATTTAAAAGTAAAATGATTTAAGATAAGAACCTGCCTTGATCATTCTATAAGTTTTACAGAAAAAGGAAAACTACTTGCAGTTAATTTCCACAGTGCCAAAAGGAAATTGAACATAGAATAATTTAATTTTCCTCTCTGTGAATTGTGTGGCCAACTTAGAGCCATTTAAGGCCAGTGAACACTTAAAGACATTGAAATTTAGTCCAGTTAGATAATTTAAATGGATACTCGATTCTTTCCTTTGCACTTTGCTGTAGAGAAAGAGATTAAGAGTTGATAATTGGCAGCAGTAAGAACACAATTAAGTTGTACTTCCTGTCATTCTCTAGTGATTCCTTGCATTCTGGAATAGGAACTTTGAAAAAAATCAAATGTGAGATTTGCTAAACAGTTTCTAGAACACAGAAACTTTACGAATGGTAATCCTATACAAAAACTGTTAGGTCCTTTACAAATGGTAACTTTCTAGAGCTCAGTACTTTAGAATCAAATCTTTTGGAGGAATCTACCCAAAATCAAACCAAATGTAACCTTAGAATTACTTCCTGTTTTAGGGAAGAAGAAAATGGAACAATTTATATGTACCTCATCAAATTCTTGTAGATAGGAATTTACTTCAATAATTTTTTTTCAACTGAAAGTCCTAAGAAAAAAAGCCTGGGGAAATGCTAAAACTAAAGCCACCTGATCTAACTTGAATTAACCCTTAGGTAACTGGACTTATCGCCCTTTCTACTCCTCCCTACTTACCTCTTTCTCCCTTCAGATGCTTGACAATGAATTTTAGTGTGCTAGTTGTAATAGGTTATCTAATGATTGATTTCACTAGCACCTAAACTTGAGAGAAATATGATGTTTATCTTCTAGATGTTGCTTTTCTTTCTTTTTTAGAGAATTACTATGGAAATAACATTTTTGAAATATTTGTAGCACAGTATTTTGTATCACTTCCTTGATTTCTAATCAGTTAGATTTTTTTACTTTAGATATTGCAATAGTAGAGTATACTATAAAGATTAGTGGATTTGAAAGTTGTGAGTAATACACACTGCCTTTAAAAAGATAATAAAGACAGTGACATTGATAGCACTCATACAAGTTAACGAATCATATCATAAAGTATATTTGCTAGCCAGTTATCCTATTATGGATATAAAATAGATTGTATTCTGCCTGGGAAGAAATGGAACAACCAAGAGATATTCATTTCACATGAGCTAGAATGTAAACTACATAAACAACTTTAGAATTTGTACCATAATTCTGTAATAAAAGTAAAATGAATATTTAAACTAAATATAAAAGAAAAATCCTGGTGACAATTCACATTGAATATTTAATAAGGCAGCTTACACTAAAAACTTTTAATGGTTCATTTTGTCTTTTTCATAAAGCAGTACCTTCCAACACTTGTTCTAACAATCCATGAAGCAAAACAGTCTAACACAGTGACTTGAATTGACAGAGTATCTGACTTGAATTGAACTAGGATTAAGAAATCTAAAAGAGGATGCTAATATGAAACTGCAAACTTCTGTTACATACAATTTGGGGTTTTTAAAAAGTGTACTAAATTTAATATTGATAATAAAATTTCCCTTATTTGTCCTTCTTTGATACTTTGTGTTCTGTTTTTTTAAGCTTTATTACTATTCTTAGCCACTACACACCAACTTGCCTCTCTTATCTATTTCCATCTTTTCAAATTATAGAAACTCTATCTTATAGCAAATAAATGTGGTCAAATTAAAACTAATCAACCCCTTTACTATGTCAGAAAACATATCTCATTTTCTACTTCTATTCTTCCAAGAGACAGGTACAATAATTCATTATCAATCTTTAGAAATGATTGATTCTTGTATCATAGTTATTGTTTTTCAAAGTTTTTTAGGAGGATTTTTTCATTTAGTTGGTTTTTTCCATTTTGGTTCCTGTTTTTACTGTCTTCCCACTTATCAACTCATCCAACTCTTTCCACATTACTCTGATTAAAATTGTTGCTTCAGACAATTGTCATATTTGTCCTCAGTATCTTCATAATTTTATTCTTGAGAATGTCATCTCCTTTCTGGATTGAATTTCCCTCTAGAATGCTAAACTTCCAGATTGTCTTTTTTTTCTCTCCCCCCCCCCCCACACACACACTTAGCCTATTTTATTTTGTTTCAAGACTATGGATTCAGTGACTTACTCAAGGTCACACAGCTTAGTAATAAGTGTCTGAGGTCACATTTGAACTCGGGTCCTCCTGACTCTGGGACACTGCACCACCTGGCTGCCCTCACACTTAGCCTATTTTGAAGGCAAGATATGTTTTATCAATTATACTTGTGAAATCATCCAAACCATTTCTATATTAGCCATGTTGACAAAAGATGGG
The DNA here is from genome assembly GCF_037893015.1 of Macrotis lagotis. NCBI lineage: Eukaryota > Metazoa > Chordata > Mammalia > Peramelemorphia > Peramelidae > Macrotis > Macrotis lagotis. Next base: position 86,925,620 of record NC_133664.1, on the reverse strand, counting down.
GAGGGGCACAAGAACAATTAAGTGATAACAATTATGTTTCAGTCCGCATTCTGACTCCATCATGTCTTTTTCTGGTGTTGGATAGCATTTTTCAATATAAGCCCTTCAAAATTGTTTTGAATCACTATCAATCAGAATAGTTAAGTCATTCTCAGTTGATCATCATATAGTATTGTTGTTACTATGTACAGTTTTCTCTTGATTCTGCTCACTTCCCTTTGCATCAATTTTCCCAACTGCTGCTCTTCCTTAACCAGGACTACTTTTTGTAGTATTTACTTTGGTGTGTATAGATGTAGTTTTCTTGTTTTTCTAATTCTTTTTTTTTTTCTTTTGGCAAGGCAGTGGGGTTAAAGTGACTTACCCAAAGTCACACAGCTAGGGAATTAATCAAGTATCTGAGTTTGGATTTGAACTCAGGTGACTTCCTGACTCCAGGGCAGGTGCTCTATCCACTGTGCCACCTAGCTGCCTTTCTGCAAGCCTTTTAATGTTAAAATACTGTTGAAAATTTCACTAAACACTAGGCAAATGCATTTCTGTTTGCCTTTCTGGGTGTTCTTCATCATTAGCCATGTATTCAGACCATTATTCCTATTTTAATTCTTGGTCCTTCAATCCTCATCACATTGTTAGATTTTATTTTCTTTTAACAACTGTGCACTTCTGAAATAAATTTTTTTCTTCAGTCTCTCAAAACATCAATGGGTACCTGTAAGGAAACACTTTGATCTTCCTTTTGGTCCAGAATTTTGTAAAGTATGAATGAATAGGGAATTTGCTTATAGCATCTGCTAGCAACTGGAGTTTGAAATACAACATTAAGGCCCTAGGAATTTCTGTTCTGCTAGGTGTGATATGCCATATATTGGAGCAGAGAGACCAGAGAAAAGAATTTCTGTCTTGATTCACAAGCTTTGTGAATAGAAATACAAGACAGTCTGTCATTTCATCCTTTCTAATAGATCTCTTAGATAGTGTTGATTTGACTGCTGTTCCCAGAGTGGGCTACCAGCACAATGCTTTGCCAGGGAAGCCCTGATTTTCTGCTAAATGGATGTATGGCATAGGAAATATGGTTCAAGAGCAGCCAGTTAGAGTAGGTAGGATTTTTCTGACTTAGGGGAGTGTCTTGGATGAATAAACTCCCCTAAAGAAGTGAAATGATCTTGAAATGGTGGAGGTTGTACACGAATATTGAATAAGAATGGCTCCAATAGCGTAAACCAGTGTGACAGAAAACAGTTAGCTGAGCCTCTTACACCATGTTCCACAACAAGCTCTAATTTAATCATAAATTCTTAACTGTAAAGGACCTCCATTGATAACCTTTTCCAATCCCTTCATTTTAGAGAGGAGGAAAGTAAGTTACAGTAATAACTACTGATGTTTCTATAGCATTTTGAAGGCTCTGTAGTGGTTTACATCCATTACTCCATTCAAGTTTACAAAAAGTCTAAAGAAACTTTCATTTCTCTCTTACAACTCAAGAACCTGGGATGGCTAGGTGGTGCAGTGGATAGAACACCTCACTGGAGTGAGGAGTACCTGAGTTCAAATCTTGCCTCAGACACTTAATAATTACCTAGCTGTGTGGCCTTGGGCAAGCCACTTAGCCCCATTGCCTTGCAAAAACTTAAAAAAAAACCCTCAAGAACCTGAGCTTGGGCATTTTAAGTAAATTTCAAAGCCCTCATAGGTTGAGGTCCTACACTTTTTAATCACCTTTGCTACATTGAGAGTTATGAGCTAAACCTCATAGTTTAATATGGATTCTCTTATTAGTAATGTTAAATTAATGTATTTTTCATACAGTTGTTGATTGCTTGCAATTCTTTTTTCTGATAAGTAGGGAAGTATTTGAATTATATTTTATCATTCCATATAGTTTGGATACTTGAATTGTATCAGATATGGTTAATATAAAATGGTTTTCCCCTATAGTTTTTCTTCAAATTGTGATTCTTTTGTTTATGCAACAGCTCTTAATGTTATTTAATCAAAATTACATATTGTGGACTGTGAAATCTCCTTACTTCTCTCTGAATTTTTTCTCTATCCAGAGAAATATTTATAAAATATAAAATATATAACCTCCATTATCCTATTTGTTTTTAATATGTTAATAAAACTTGAAAATAAGCATAATTTTAAAATGCAGATTAGCAATAGCCATATAGGAGGCTCCAAATCATTAATTATAATTATAACATCATTTCACCCCCATTTTAGCAAAAAAGGTAAAAGGTGAAAATAATCAGGTATTCAAATTGGTTCTGAGAAAATTTTTCTATCAATATTCACTTGGTGAAGCTATGATTTAGTCCAGCAGTATTAGAAAACATTTTTATTTATAAATATAAATATATTTTATGCTTATACTTAAAATATATTTAAAATTTTTTAAATTATTTGCCTTGAAATTTTTTCTACTGTCTTTCATAATGCTTTTTTGGTCATTTTTTTTAATGAAGAAAATATAAAAGAAAATTACATAAATAACCCTGCCCATTGGCATTATTTTCTTTTTCCTTTACTGGTGTTTTTTTCATTCTGTATTGGTGTTCCTTCTCTCTGATTTGGCTTTATTGTTCATTCAAAATATTTTTTTCCTTCCTTTTTCCTTTTTTTAAAACATTTTTTGATGATAATACTATTTCCTATTCTGAGAAAAATCTTTAAGATCCTCTTTGAGTTCATTATAATTTTATGGTTTTTCTTTAATATAAATTGTCCTGATGCAGGAATCTTTTCGGATTATTTTCATCTGTCTTTTCCTTCCTGTTTTTAGAGCCTGATTTGAAAAAGCGGATTCGTGTGCACTTACTTAACGCGCATGGTCTGGATGAAGCGGGCATTGACGGTGGTGGCATCTTTAGAGAGTTCCTGAATGAACTGTTGAAGTCAGGGTTTAACCCCAACCAAGGATTTTTTAAGACCACTAATGAAGGACTTCTCTATCCTAACCCTGCTGCCCAGATGCTTGTTGGAGATTCTTTTGCCAGACATTACTACTTTCTTGGCAGAATGCTGGGAAAGGTAATTTTTTTTTTTTACATATGGAATAAACATTTACTTTGGGAAGTATTTGGGAAATATTTTCTTAGGAAGTGTTGGAAAAATATTGGATTTCTTTGTCAAAGACATAACCTATTGATTTTTGTTTAAAAACTGAACATTTTTCTCTTTAGATTTATGGAAAATACTAAAATGATACTGAAAGACATTTAACTGCTTTAAAAACTTGCAATCCATGAAAGTTAAATTATAAATACCTCATACATAGGTTTCTTATGTAAATAGGATAGAAATCCTGTTTGCTTTTGCCTCCAAAATTAAGATAAAAAATTAAATTAATTCTCTTGTGCATCCATATATAAGTAAGAGACTCAAAAAATGTTCATTTGCTATTGCATAAGGGTACTTCTCCAGAGAGTCAGCTCAGTTTGACATGTATTTAGAGAAATCGTTTAATAATCATTTGTTGATCATCAAATTAATTATTAAATGTGTGCTAAACATAGGGGAATGCAATTACAAAAATGATTGAGCTTCTGACCTCAAACAGCACATATTTTTCTGAGATAGGTCAGCTGTTTAACCTTGGACAAGTCTTGCATCTCTGTGCTTTTGGGAAACTTTCTTAAAGACTACTAATTGCATAAAAGTTGCAGTCTGTTTTGGTACTGGAAGTATTCTACTTTTTACCCTCTCCACTCCCAAGTGTGACCCCCCCCCCCCATCCCCCCAACAACAAAGAAAAGAGAAAATGAGCTGCTTTCTTTAGCTGTCTTACAGGAAAGATACTGGTCCTTGGATGCAGGATTTTGTCACAGTTTTGGCAGAATAGATCTCATGGGTTGGAGGTTATGCAATAAAAGGTAGGGGCAGTGGTTTAGAGTAGGATAACTTGGAAGAACCCGGGCTCAAATCCTATCTCAGTCACCTGGGTGATCTTGGACAAGTCACTTAATTTCCCCCAGTCTCCGTTTCTTCTTCTGCAGACTGATGTGGTTTATCTAGGTGACCTTTGTGGTACTGTCAGCTCTAAATCTGGGACTCCAAGGGAATTGGATCTAAAGGGGACTCCATGCTATGTGTTGGGGCTCTACTGCTGTTTAGGCTATTGTTGGAGAGTCATGTCACCTCACTCACCTGGGGAGCATTTGGGCTGGTTTTTTCTGTCCTTTAGAATCATTTATAATAGAATTACCACTGTAATTATAATACCTCATAACATTTGTTGTAAAAGTCTCTATTGTTTAAGTATTATAATTATCATTTAGTGTATAGCCAGCCTAAAGCTCTGAGGGGATGTGTGCTTTTCTCCCATCTTTTCATCTTTTTCCTCTCTCTCTCCTAGAGAACATTGTCTGTTTCCCTCATCCAGTTCTACCTGTTAGTGCAGAACAGCTTTAGTAACATCCTTAGTAAGCCTCATTCAATTTTTGCTTGAAAACCACTGATGATAAAGAACCACTGTCTCCAGGGTAGTTTAGTCTGCTTTTTGATAGCTCTATTTGTTAGAAAGTTTTTACTTGCACACTTCAGTTTGTTTCTGTCCCACTTTATTTTTCCTTTTGGGTCCACACAAACAAAGGCTGTTATATTTCTCTTATAAATTTTTTCTCCATACTAAAGATAATTGCTTCTTTCAACTGATCTTCATTTGGAATAAATGATGGCTGTTAGCATTTTAGTCTCACATCTCTGTTTTTTGTTTTTTTGTTTTTTTAGGTTTTTGCAAGGCTAATGGGATTAAGTAGCTTGCCCAAGGCCACACAGCTAGGTAATTATTAAGTGTCTGAGACCAGATTTGAACCCAGGTACTCCTGACTCCAGGGCTGGTGCTTTATCCACTATGCCACCTAGCCACCCCAAGACTAACTCAATTTAAAAAAATAAAAAGATGGTGATAACAGGGCATTTTTTTGAGGTGGCATGTCTAAAATAATAAAGTTTCTGCATGTTAACATTTTAGAGCACTACTAGAACTCTGCTTACAAGGGGACTTTTTAGAAATAAAAAATGTGATAATTTTGAATAAATTAATGGAGCATAATTATTTTTTTTTGAATTGCAAGTAAAGAAAACTTTTTATTATTGCCTTATTAGATATTCAGTACATATTCACTAAAGGATAAAGTAACTGTGCTATTAAATAACTTCTCCTTCCCCTCTCCCATTCCCCCCCAGATGTGTAGGCACCTCTTTTGTGGCATGTTTGGCAAACTGATGAATTAAACAGAAAGATAAGGCACGTCCTTGCTATTCAATTGCTGCCAGCTTTATGGTCTAAGTTAAAGACCTTATTGAATACTCATTCATCCATTTTCAAAGAATGCTTCCATTTATCCATTTACAGAATATTATTCAAAAGCGGCAGTACAATATTAAAAGGGTCTTTGTAAATAAATCTAACCTGCTACAAAGGAAGCAATTTAGCATCCACAGCAATTTAATATTTGTATGAAAGTAAAATGTACACACTGTAATTCTCATGAGTTATCTTAAATATCATACTATCAAAAATAAATACCATTAAAATTTTAATAATTTATATAAAATCATAAGTATATAGGTAGTTATTGCCATAACAATAAATAATATCATTTCAGAACTCTAGGGGTTTATATGCTATATCAAATAGTTACCCTATTTCATCATCTTGTTCTTTACTTTGAATTTAATTATCTTTGATAATAGTAATTATCTTTAATAATAGAAGAAAAGCAAATGAATTAATGTTAATATTAAAGCAGTTTCCCTAGGTTTTATGATTATTAATCCCTTTGATTCAAATTTTATCACTTCCATTTTGAGGGGCTTTATGCTTAAGAGACCTGGCTGGACATTACTTTAGAAATTACTGCATTGTGAAATTTTGAAGGCCTTTTTTTTTTTAATTTAAGGCAGTGGGGTTAAATGACTTGCCCAAGGTCACACAGCCAGGCAATTATTAAGTGTCTGAGGCTGGATTAGACTCCAGTGCAGTGCTCTATCCACTGTGCCTAGCTGCCCCGAGGTCTTTTATTTCCATTGGGAATTTAGAGTCATACTTTTCTGTGGTCTCAGAAGGACTGCTTTATTTATTTGTTTGTTTGTTTGTTTGTTTGTTTGTTTGTTTGTTTGTTTGTTTTAGGTTTTGGCCAGGCAAATGGGGTTAAGTGGCTTGCCTAAGGCCACACAGCTAGGTAATTATTAAGTGTTTGAGACTGCATTTGAACCCAGGTACTCCTGACTCCAGGGCCGGTGCTTTATCCACTGTGCCACCTAGCTGCCCAGGACTGTCTTTTCTTAAAGAATATGTTAATCTGATACTGATGGAATTGAAACCTTTCTCAAATATGTTAGAAATCTAAGATAGAAATAAGTATTTAAATTCTTTAAAAGTTTTTTGATGACTTTGTTGTAGACCTATGATTTTTTTTTTAACATTTCCTACAGGGAGACTAGCCTAGCTCAAAATCTGTTATTTGAAATACTAAAGAAGTATCAATCTCACTTTTCTTGACAGAACCTCTCCATCAACACCCTATAATCTTTCCATGTGGATGTGGACAAAAATTCCTTATTATATAAAGTTTGAGGATCTCTAGCTTATTGTAATAATAGATCACATTTAAATAGTACTGAATTTTATAAAGCATTTTATAATTATTAGTTTATTTCTATCCTTTGAAGAATGATTGAAACATATTCATTAACAGTATTAGACATAAAATCACTAACCATATCAAATCAGAGTTGAATTATTATTTAATTGGTATAATCTACAAACTAGTGCTAGATTTCTAGCTTTCATTCTTTATTCTAGTTACTCACATGTTATCAGGATACTTACTTAGTACTTCTCTCCTTTCTTTGTCTGTGAAGACTTTGAGTACTGGATTGTATTATCAACATTTTAATATTTTTGAAGAGTCAAAGTTAATATATGTAGCTACTCCTTATATTTATAATCTATGAGGAGATAATATTCATAAATTGATAAAGGACTATAAGGTAATAAGCACCTGGTTAAAAATTTAAGTGTTAGTGTTTTGTCTTAAGCTCATTATTTTGATTCACATCCTTTTACTAAATTTATTTTTAATGGGACAGTTTGATTACACGTATAAGAGTTCACTTTTTTGAGTTATTAAAATTATTGAATTTTATTTATTATGTGTTCATCTTCATCTATCATCCAGCAATTATCTTGCAAGTTTTGATACTGTTGATTGCAAAAAGTTTACATTCAAATTAACATCTAAATATTTCAAGAATTTGAAGTCAAGATTTATGTAAACTATTCACCAAGTAAATATATAGCAAACTGAAGAATTTTTTTGAGAATAGTATCCTATTGTCATATTATATATAATGTACTTAGTACATTTCACTGAATTAGGCAAAAATGCTGGTAGTTATATAAATACTAGTGCTTTTATTATTTCAGTAGTTTTCATGGGAACTTGAAAGAATTATGGCCTTAGTGATTTTACTTGATATTTATATCAGTAAATTGACCCTAATGTTTTTTTTATAGATTAGGGTCTAAATAAGGGAAGTTCCTGCTTCAAAGAGAGGTGAATCCAAGATGATTTCATTCATCTGTGAAGAAAAATGGAATGTAATTGTGATAGAGAAAGTGGTTGCCATTAACTGCTGAAGTAGCCATTTTTGTTAATCCTACATTCTTTTGATTGAATAAATATTTATAATGGCATTCATTTGATTATAGATGTAGGTTTATACTTTATTTTGCTTTCAAACTTAAATCAATGCCATTGGGCATTTTTAATAGTAGATACATATAGAGCTCACCTCACTGTGTAACTGACATCCTTTTATCTTTGACCCGTACAACTTAAAAACTTAGTCATCTGGTTTGAGAGTCACGTAAAACGTGTGAAAGGCTAGTGGCAGAGAAGTGATGTGAAAGGCACAATTCTTGGGTAGAACCATAGAGAGAATAGAATAAACAGGAGAGATGCCCTGTTGTTGGAATACTGGATAGAATGATAGTGTTGAGAGGGTAGTAACTCTTCCAAAGCCAAAGACAATTTTGATACTGTTTCTTCTTAGATTTTGTGTCATTCTCTTATGGGTTTGACCTCTTCATGTTCTTTACTAGATCTTTACCACTAACCTGGAGACTTTGTCTTGAACTCCTTTCTTTTATTTCCCTGTAGTGGGAATTCTTTACTTGGAGTCTGTGAACCTAAAAGTTTTTTTTTTCATAACTATATTTGAATATAATTGTTTTTCTTTTTTAGTCCTTTATATTTTGTTTTATGAATTTTTGAATTTATGAATAATTTTTGAAGAGATGTTTATAGGCTTCACCAGATTTCCAAAAGAGTCAATGGTAAGAAAAGAACCTTGTTTTACATTGTTACTTGGTGATCTGAATTTTCTGGGTTTAATTATCATCCTGCCCAGATGATTCCTACATCTTATCTAGTCAGATCTTTATCTCTTTCCTAAACTCTAATCTGGTATCACCTACTTCTTTTGGAAAATTTGAATTGGATGCTCCATAGGTATCACAAACTCAGTATGTCCAGCACAGATCTAATAGTTATTCTTAAAATCCTCTATTCTTCCTGCCTTTACTATTATTGGCAAGGGTATCATTATCTTCTTATTAACCTAGATTCAAATGCAAGTTGCTATTTCTACCTTTACAATATATTATGTATTCTCTTTTCTTCACTCATATAGCCATTTCCCTGGTATAGGTCCTTCTCAAATCATACTTAGAATATTAGAATAAGATTCCATTTTTACTCTATGGTAGCCCATGATTTAACTACACTGGCATTCTTGCTGCACAACACTTCATCTTCTAGTTGTCATTTTAGTAGCTGTCTTCCAAGCCTGGAATGATCTGACTCATTAACACGTCATTACTTAGCTTACATCCTACTTTCAACAAGAGGTCTGAATTTATACCTATAATCTCAATGGGATCCTTTTTTCTGAGATTACTTTCCATTTAATCTGTGTGTCTGTATTTCATTATTAGTTATTTGCATACTATCTCTCACCTGAATGTGAAGTCCTCTACTCAATCTAGAGGGAGCTTTGAAAAATATATAATGTAAACATTTATTCAAAACCAAAAGTAGGCATCTTTTGCAGTGGGGACACCCTTGACCCTTTCCCATTAAATATCAATAATGCCAGCATAACAATAACAATGAGATAAGGAAATTATAGTTGCAAAGATAAGCAAAGCAGAGACACAGATAACTTTCAGCTAGTGCAATAATTATGTCTTCTTAATCTGTTTTCCATATCAATTTTTTTAGGGGGCTGTTTCATATTCTCTTATATTTTTTCATTCTTTTGATTTTGTTTTATTGTTTATGTTTCATGGAGACATTCATTTCCACTTTACCAGTAAGTGGTTTTTAAGGAATTATTTTCTTCAGTGATTTTGTACCTCCTTTTCCTTTCTTTTCAGTGAATTTTTGTGCCTCTTTTACCATTTGACCTATTCTGTTTTTTTTTTTTAATTTTTTTTTTTAGGTTTTTTCAAGGCAAACGGAGTTAAGTGGCTTGCCCAAGGTCACACAGCTAGGTAATTATTAAGTGTCTGAGACTGGATTTGAACCCAGGTACTCCTGACTCCAAGGCCAGTGCTTTATCTACTACTCCTCCTAGCCTCCCCTAAATTATTTTCTTAAGTACTTTTTTGTGCCTCCTTTACAAAACTGTTAATTTTTTTATGATTTCCTCTCTCACCTCTCATTTGTGTGTGTGTCCATTTTTTCCTCTACCTCTTTTAATTTGATTTTTAAAATCCTTGTTGAACTCTTAAGAAAGGAAATCAGAGTGTGCATACATACCTGAGACCAATTCACATTTTTCTTTGAGGCTTAGGATGTAGTTATTTTGATTTTGTCTTCTGAGTTGGTGCTTTGCTCTTCCCTGCCACCAGAGTAATAACCTTGTATGATCAGATTCTTTTTTTTTTAATCCACTCATTTTTTCAGTGGAATTCTGGTCTTTTAAAACTTTGTGTCAAAGTTGGACTCTGTTCCCATCTTTTTTAGGCAACTATTTTCAGAACTAGTATTGGAAGTCTAGAAATTTGAGTTCTGTGGTCATTGTTCTGGCCTCAGCTCTGGTCTGTGGCTTGCCTCCTTGACCTGGACTTAAAGCAGAACACTCCAGTAGAGTGCCCACCACAGTGCTAGAGCAGGCTCCCCCATCCTTCCCTCCTGATTGGCGGCCTGCGCCCCTCACTGTCCAGGGCATCGCCTTCAGGCCTGTCACAGGCTCTGATGGATGCATTTCATTCTCCCACAGGGGGTGGGGTGGACAGGACAGACCTCTTCTGCTAACCTCAGTTTTTTTGGACTGCAAAATTGTCTCACCCCATCCTATTGTGGATTCTGCTTTTCCAAAATTTGTTATAAGGAATTGTTTTAAAGGGTTTTTTTAGAGGGGAATTTGAAAAATGCTCATGTGAGTCCCTGATTTTATTTAATTTTGGCTCTGCTTGCAACAATTAAGTTTCTTATTTTCTATTGGTATCCTTTAGGAAACTTATAAAATATTTTGAAATATGCTCAAAAAGATTAGTTGAAAGTAGGTCACAGATGCAGATGTGATTGGGTCATGTGTTAGAAAATAATTATATTTATCCAGGAATATGTAAGGAGAATTCAGCCTCAATACTTACCTGAATCAGTATGTTTGAAAACTACCTATGGCTAAAAGAAAATTAGTTGAAACATGCATTTATACATATATTTTTAGGATGGTCTCCATTATCTCCCCCAAATTGATATATAGTGCAAATTTTAGAATTTGTTGATGCAGTCAGACATATCATCCATAATAGTGTTTTTTCAGGTTTATTTCTTAAGTCTTCCTACAAGCCATTAGAGAAGAATTCATGTGTTTTTTAGGGCTGTTTAACTCATCCCTTAGGTAAATATGCTTTCAGCTTTTAAATTTTAGTAACTGCTCGAGTGATAAAGTGGCCACTGAAAGCAATTTTTAGTAAACACTGAAGCAATTATTGGAGTTGTTAGCTTGAGGCAGTTATAACTAGAGGTGTTTATTTTTTTCAAGTGAAGGGGGGTTATGGAGATATTGATCTTTTTGTTATGTATAATTATATATCCTTAATCCAGTGGAATATTATTTTCTTATAAAATTAATGGCATGGAGGTGACATGACTGACTCATGGCATAATACTTGACTTTTTCATAAAGATATAGATATGTATATACATATATATTTAACTAGGACTAATCTTTTTACTCTTAACAGTAAACTTTTCAGATATTAAAATTAAACATAAAGTAACTGATTATAATTTTTAGTTTAATTTTTTTTAAGTGGACCTTGGGAATTATGGGAATGGAAGATGATTAGCTGAGAGATCCCTGATAAAATGAATAGCACCAGACCTCAGTAGTGGCTAAGAAAGTTCTTTGTAGAGTATGAAGAGACCTCATGTCCAGAGCCAGGTACTTAATGGAGCAGTGAACAGTGTCTGCATGGAATTCTTAGGGATAAAATTATAAAATACCATAATAGTAAAAATGGAATCATGTTAAGAAATAACTGCATACATGGTTCTTAGTAGTAACTTGGAAAAATGGATAGAGTGCTGGTCGAAGTCAGATCTAGCTGTGTCTGTTGTCTCTTAACACTGGAAAAAATTAAGCTGTGGGGACGACTAGGTGGCACCGTGGATAGAGCACTGGCCGTGGAGTCAGGAGTTCAAATGCAGGCCTCAGACACTTAATAATTACCTAGCTGTGTGGCCTTGGACAAGTCATTTAACCTCATTGCCTTGCAAAAATTAAAAAAAAATTAAGCTGTGACTAAGTTTTTAAGATAGTTTTGGCATCTATAAACTAAGTATAATGATACAGGTAATACTTAACAGAGTTGAGTCTGAAAATTTAACTAATAATGTTAGGACTATTATTCATTTAATATTCTATATTGGTGCCTTTGTACATTATGCAACAATTAGAAGTTTGTTTTACTATAATCTGCAAGTAAACTTTCTTATACTCATTTTTGTCACTTAACAAAGTGCTTAGCATCTCTTTTCAAATGCTTACGTACTTTCTGATTGTAAAATAATTAAAATGTGTTTAAGACATCCTTACCTTTGGGGGAGGGTATGTGTTTGTGTGTGTATGTGTGTATGTGTGTACACCTGAAGACTTGTCTTCTTAAACTTCCTGTAACTCTGCCCTCTCTATACCAATTCTGCTAAGGACCTTACCTTTTTCTTTCTGAGAAAATTTAAGCGATTTGCCATGAAATCCCTTTCCTTCTTCTCACCTTAAAACCAAATCTCATCCTCTACTTCCTCCTTTCTTCCAGTGCCTTACAAGAAGATGGCACTTCTCTTGGTCCAAGATGCCACAGGCACCCCACTCCTCTTCCAACTATGTCCAAGTCTACCCTGTTTTCTTCCAGCCATAATCCGTTACATTTTCTCCTTTTCTAAGCCTCTTTCCTGGAAGAACCTATCATTGCCTCTACACTTGGATCAGTCATTGTATTTAGTACTGGACTAGAAATAGAGAATAGAAGAGCACCCCTGCCTCTGGGAGCTTGGACTGATGGGGGGAGGAAAGAGAGACTCCTCCAGCTGGAAACAAGACCTACATTTTCATATTGTGTCTTGTATTCCACTTATAGATGGACAAGTTCTCTTATCCCTATTGAACGGAAATTACATAATGGCACAAACCATACTTGAATTTCTTTTCTACCCTCCACACAGCTACTGACTTATGTAGTTCATTGAATGAATGACAGTTACTATACTATACTGTAATAGAAAAACACTGCAGATTTATTGAAGTATTTAAGGTTCTTTGAACCTGTATTCAGTGACTCTAGATCAGTATAATCTTATTTCTTCTGTTTATTTTAAATAGTTTTAATGTCTATTCACTTTTATGAGGTACAGTGTTGTCCTTTAAAAAGGGATTAAAAGTGTTAGCGAAAATACAGGAGGAGGCAGCTAGGTGGCGCAGTGGATAAAGCACCGGCCCTGGAGTCAGGAGTACCTGGGTTCAAATCTGGTCTCAGACACTTAATAATTACCTAGCTGTGTGGCCTTGGGCAAGCTACTTAACCCCATTGCCTTGGGGGGAAAAAAAAGGAAATACAGGAGGGAGAATAGTTCCTACTGTGAAGGTGAAGAATAGCTTAATGTAGAGGGTTTTATTTAAACTGGCCCTTAAAGGAACCAATGTAAAATCTTCAGGGCCCCCTTTTACTTTGCTGATAATGGTGTAGAAAATGTCATGGTTTATATCCAGTAAAACTTCAGTTTATCAAGATTTGACAAAAAATTGAAGTATCTTTGTTTTAAAGCTCATATTCCTTTGCGTAGCACTCCATAATCTTGTTAGTAGCTTCCAATTACTCTGTTTCAAACAAACTGGATAACTATATGCCCTCTATTTTTGTTATGATTATAAAATCGTGCTTTCCCTGTTGGAGACTTGATTATCTTGTCAAATCCTCTTTTTTCCATTTTCCTTGAAACCCTCCTTTTCTAATACCTTGGTCCGATAAATAATCATTTTTTCCTTGACCTAATATCTTAATTTGTATTTCTCTAAAGGTAATTCTAGTATTATTTTGCATTGTAGTGATTTTTGTTTATCTCATTTCTTCTACTAACCTATAAGCTCCATGAGGATTATGTTTAAATTTCTCATCTGTGCTAACACTCTGCACACAACACACATAGAAAAATAAATTTATTGAACTGAAATTAGGGTTAGGGTTATTTTGTGGCTTTAAGATAAAAGTGGGTCAGTTTATCTATCAATTTATCCAGTTCTAGATCAGGATCTTCCCACGGGTGTGGAAATATATCATTATCATACAAAACATTTCCATGTTAACCATATTGCAGATTTCCCCATTCGTCATTCCTTCAGCATAATGATATTCCATTATATTTGTATTTTAAAATTTGTTTAGCTATTTCTCATTTAGTAGTCACCTCCTTAGTTTCCTACTTTTTGCTATAACAAAAATCTGCTATCGATATTTTTGTATGTATGCTTTTTCTTCCCCATTCTTTGATTTCTTTGGCACCTAGGTTGATTAATATCACTTTAAAGCAAAGAGCTAACAAATAGCAAGTGGTAAGACACATTTTGTTCAGTGAATAAACCTTATTTGCCTACTAAAGGCATCTGGGTAGGATGGTGAATAGATTTCCAGGTCTGAACCGCAGAATTTTTGGTTAAAAAAATGAGGCAATACACCTAACCTAGAGCACCAGGTCCAGAGTCAGCAAGACCTAAGTTCAGATTTGACCTCTGTCACTTCATAGCTGTGAGACCCCAGGCAAATGACTTAACTTTTGTTTGCCTGTGTTTGCTCAACTGTTAAAGTAGGGGAAATAACAGCATCAAAATAATATTGTTTAGGCATTTAGCAGAGTTGCTGTTGTTCTCTTAGTAGTAGAGTGTTTTGAATCTATCAGGCTCACATTTGTGGGTGGGTCAGGGGAGGGGGGCTGTTTCCTGGTCTACTTGTCCTAATCTGTTGACCAACTTTTCAGTTGTGTTAATGACATCTTCATATTATACCAAGTGACCTTTTACCTGTTGTTTGAAAGACCACAAGATTTTGATACTGCTTCTGTTTTCCAAGATCTCTCAGTTGTCATTGACAGTGGCTTAGCAGCCACACCTGCCAGTTCTTTTTAAGACCTGTTTGCCTGCCTAAGTTAGCAAAGACAGGTAGTTGTTCTTCCTTGACTCTTTTCTTGGTTCGACTATCAACTTCCTGTCTGTTTTTTAATTGTCATTCCTGTATAAAGGATATTTTTCTTTCCAGAAAAAACAGACAGAATAACAGTTGACCAGATCTATCTTCTCCCTTTAGTGAGCTAGCCCTATTCCTACTGTCTGATTCCTTGTTGTCTAGTGAAGTGTAGTGAATTGAACTGACCTTGGGACCTGATTTCAAATCTTCCTCATGGTAGTCAGCTTTGTGACTCACTGCAGCACATTTAAATTCTCCTAACTTTAGTGAACTTTATGAAAAACTGAAATAGTTGCTTAGGGTTTTTGTTTGGTGTATATTTGTAGAGACCTTGGCAAACTTTAAATTCCTCAATCATTGTTAAATTTTTGATATTGTCTTTTTTTCCTACCTTGAAAATGTTTACAATAAGCATAGTATGAGGAATAGCAAAATTGAAATGTTTTTAAGTGACAATATTTTAACTGAAAACTTTTTTCTTCCAGACTTTTAAATATTTGAAAGAATAAAATAGTTTCACCCCAATGAGTATAGTACTAGCATAAATTGAATCTCTTTTTCTATTTATAGCACATTTTGCTATTCCTCCAGGTTGTTTATCATTGAGATATCACTGACTATCTAAACTGTAAACATTTTTAAAAGGGGAGCTGTTTTCATGTGTGATATTTAAGAGATTGTTTTGAATGTTTTACAGGGAGGACAGAGAATATGTATTTGTAAACACATAAGTAGAATTATACTGGAGTGAATTGGAGATACTTTAATATCAAACTTTTTGACTTTATGAATGAAGTAATGAAGTTCTGCAATAAATAAATAAACAATAAATAAATAAACTCGTGATCATAATAATTTTGGTTGACTTGAGTCCATTCAATTGGTTTTTACTTACCATACATGAATTATTAGTTGGTTATGCTGATGTTTTACATCATCTTTTGCTTAACATATCCAATTATTGTTTGATTACAAATGGTTAAAGTTTGTGTTAACATTGTAAGTACAGTCTTGCTCTTAAAAGTGTGTGTTATAATATTAATAGTGTGATATTTAAACATTAAATCTTTAAGGAGGGAAAAGAATGTATTGATTGATTGTGATATTTATTGGGTCATAATGTATTTAAATTTTCTTTAATGCATATGTTAGTGATTGTTTACTGTGATAAAGTGCAAAGAGGTCTTCACAAGCAATCCTATATGGGAAGAATTACCTCATGTCACTGGTCACTTCTCAATTAAAAGTTCCATTAGCAGATGATTCCTGCTTCTGGTTTGTGTAGTGATTGCATTTTATTGCCTGTAAATCAGACTTCTGGACAGGGAATAAATAAACAGTTAAAGTATGTGGTAATGGCATCTTGATCTTTTTTCACAGTTAGAAGCACCTAGGTCCATTTAAGTCAATTAAGTTCAGAATATTTATTGAAGTAAATCCTTTATCATATTTGAATTCTATTTGAAAATGGCTTCTTTCTGACTATAGAATATTGATTCAATTTGAATGCAATGCTTATCAATCAAATTATTTCATGATATCTTGGTAATATTTTTCAAAAATATAATTGACAAGATTTTGAAATGTCATGATTTCTGATTTTATATATTCATAGAATTTACTCTTAAAATTGTCAAAGATTGGGAATCTATATTTAATAGTATTAAATATTGTGGGTATATTCTGCTATACTGTAAGTTAGCCCCCTTTTTTAAAAAAATACTTCATTAGTTTACTGAGGTTAAACTCTTATCAAGAATGCTGGTAATTTAAAAGTGTGTGTGGGGGGTGCTTTCATTTTGAAAACCACTCAGCTTCTAACTGAATACTTCCTTTAGGCCTTTTGAAACTAAAAACTCAAGATCCTGTGTTGTTAAATTCTTTATCTGGCCAAAGTTTCAGCCAAATTGAGCTGTATAATGCAAACTCAGATTTTATAAGGTAATGTTCAACTTTCAGTCGCTACTCCAATCTCCATTTATCACAAAGTTCACATTAATTTTAGATTTTTTTTTGTTTAGCAAATTTTCACAGGCAAGCCTTCTTTTGAAGCATTCATTTATCCAAAATGACTGTAGCTGTTATTAGGGTCTTGCTTATGTTGACCTTCAGCTTTTCCAGGAGTCAAAAAATCAAGGATAGTGTTCATTTATAAATGACTTGCCTTATCTGAGAATTCTGCCCCTTCTGAGCTTTGTCTTGTGTGTGTTGGGGGGGAAGGGAGCCTTGATGTTAACAAATAGTCACCAAGAATCAGGCCATTATTCTCTCACTCCTTTGAAAATGCTGGTTTGAGTATTGTCCAGAGATGATCTATTTCAGATAATTTTTATGCTCAGGTTTGACTATCTTCACATATGGTTTCAGCAAAATTTTTGTCACTTTTTCATAATGCACAATAAACTGTTGTATTCCACCTAAAGAGTATTTTCATCATGGTCTTTGGGAATCCTTCTTAGGAACTCATCTGGAGCTGGGAGGAGGGGAGCTGGCTTCCTATTCCCCCTGTCTCAGGGCTGGATCTCTTTGGACTTTGCTTCCTCATTCATAAAAGGAGGGACTTGAAGCAGATGGCTCTCAGTCTGATTTTTCTAAGAGCCTGGATAGAAGAAGATATAAATGAAATTCCCCTTTCCTTGAATTTAAAATATTGCTTGGTTTTGGTGTCATTTGAAATTGGATTTTACATGTAACTTTCTAATCATCCCTACTTTATGAAGGAACTTGATATATTGGGCTTCATGTGATCTCACTTCCTTATAGGACAAAGATGATGATATTATATGATAGGTAGTAAGTACCCTTTTGAATAATTGAGCAAATTTTAGCCGAATTCTATTTAAAATAGTTGGGGATTCTAATTTGTCATTCTTGTTAATGAAGCCTTATCAATAAAGGTTTTGCTTCGTATTGCAGTAATGCCTAGTATTGCAATACTTTTTTTTTTTTATCATTTGGAAATGGTCAATCTGTTTAAAGGATAATATGTATCATAATTAAAATCATAGACATCTTCAGATGCTTGTTACTTTGTTGCCATAGGAAAAGTATTTCACTTCTGAAATAGCCTGTCTCCTCTATAAAATGGGAATAATAATGCATATACTATTCAAATGACTTAATAGTCTGGGTAGTTGAAGTGATCTAATTTATCTCTATATAGTCAGCCTCTCCTCCTTTTTTTAAAAAATTAATTAATTTATTTTGAATTTTACAATTTTCCCCCAATCCTGCTTCTTTCTCTCACCCCCCACAGAAGGCAGTCTGTTAGTCTTTACATCATAACAACAGGGTTATTGTGAAGATTTTGAAATAATATTGGTAAAGCTCTTTGAAAACATTAAAATTCTATATAGGAGGCAGCTATGTGGTGCAGTGGATAGAGCACTGGCAGGAGTCAGGAGGGACCTGAGTTCAAATCTAGCCTCAGATACTTAATAATTACCTAGCTGTGTGACCTTGGGCAAGTCACTTAATCCCCTTGCCCCCCCCCAAAAGAAAATTCTATATAAATGCTGGTGGTTGTTATTAAAAGAAAAAAGCCCACTAAATACTTGGTACTCCTGGGTGCTCATTATCTATGTCAGTCTCTTTTTCTTTTAGAGCAAAATAATTTCTATGCACTTATAGCTTCTATCCAGAAAGTAAGAATGGGAGATGGTTTTTGCTATTCAAATTTATTCTTCTATACTCCCATTTTTCCCCATTGATTAAAAAAGGCAATGGGACAAATTGATATCTTAGATTTTTTTCCATCTTAAAATTGTATTATTCTAGAACATGGTTTAATTCATTAAGTATTTAATGTGTCTGTCTACAGGGTCTAAGCAGATTATGTACAAAAAAGTAGGGAAACAAATTCTGCCCTCCAAGGAGAAGTCTCCTCTTTAGGGTTGCCTGTTGATCATTATAATTTAAAACTGAAAGGTAGGCCCCTTAGAATCATGGTGTACAATCTTATTTTGAAGATAAAGAAACTGAGGTCCAGAGAATTTCAGGGACACACAGCCTTAAGCTCCTACCACAGGAAATAGAGAACAAAAAGAGGTTTTGATTGATTAAGTATCTAGATTACTGTTAGAGATAAAATTACCCCATAGAAGTTCAAAGAAAGGAGAAAGAGGAACCTGAGCTTTTTGAAAGATATGAATAAAATCTACAGAAATGTAAGAGATGACTAAATATTTATTTAGTAACAACAAATGTAATGTATTATGCTATATAATTAGTGGTACATAATAGATTAGACATAGCATTTGCCATTAAGAATTTAGAGTTTACAAATTATTGCAAATAGACAAAGCTGTGCTGGGGAATATAATTTTCTAGTCCTAATTTATTAACAGAACTTGACCTTAAATAGAATGTTGACTGGTTATCCTCTTTATTTTCCCTTATGTTTTCGTTTTTGACAATACTTGACTAGTATAAACTGAAATAATTAAAATTATTATCTTCATTCCCAATTAAGATGCCTTTAAAATAGGGCATCATTTCTTATATAGTTTTTAGATTAAGTTATAAATGTTCACTTTAGAAGTACCTGAAGATTGATAGTGATGCATTTGAAAAGCATTATTTTTTTATTGATTCTTAATGTAGTAAATTACTAAAGTTATTTGGCAGCAAACAGAAATGGCCTGTGATGTTGTTCACATTTATTCTCTTGATAGCGCCACAATTTGCATTAATTGCATTGCTACTGCACTTACTTATATTAAAAGGCTTCTTCTATAATTAATCCTTTTTATTTCAAATCATCTTGGCACAATTTCTAGCAATAAACACTCATAAAAGACAGACACTTGAAAAATAACTTACAAGTTTCTTCAATATACCTATTGCTATTTTTTCATGACATGAAGTTATTGATAGGCTTCTAGGAGCAAACGTTGCAAGTGGCTAAGAATTAAGACCAATATGAAAAATGCTAAGTGGATTATTTTGCATAAAAATAGACACTTTTTGAAGTTGTGTAATTAACCTGTGTTTAGAAAATACCTTGATTTATGTTTGCATTTGTATCTAACTTGCATACATTATGGAAATTTAATTTATAATCCATTTAGCTGATGCAATCATAGTTTTTAGTGCTATCATTTATTAGTGCTTGTATATTAAATGCTTTAAAGGTTTAAACCTGCCTTATGTAAAAAATTACACCTCTACATTTACATTTTATTACTCACAGATGGGATTTCCATTTAAAATTCAGGTAGCTCTGATATATTTAAAGAATTACAATGCTTTATTGTTACTAATGCAGGAATGGGAAACATTGACCTTATACATTGAACATCAATGATTTATGCTTCCAGTTTACTTTTAAAGTCAGCTGCACAAGTGAGGGGTTTGCCTGAACACCTTGAATAAATCATTCAGTTTTCTGTAGACGGCTCACTTTGGCTTTGGACTCATTATTCATACAGCATTAGTGGTGGATCCAAATGATCTACATGGATATGTGATGAGGTTAAACAAGTTTAAGCAACTCAAGGGACACTTGAAATCCTTATGTCTTAGAATAATACAAAACAGTTGAGATTTAAACTTCATTTTAATGTCTCCCACCAGAAAATTTTGTTTTAGCTAACAGAAATTGGGTAACGCTTCTGAGTATCTCATAGCAAAAGGGAAAGTAACATGACTCAAACTATAGTACTTTTAAAAAAAATTTATTCATGTGTATTTGTGACTCATAGAAGCCAGATTGATTGTTCGAATTGGTAAAGATTAGATTTGGGGGTGGGGGTAGTTGATGAGGATCACTTACATTTAAGCCAACATATAGTAGTTTATGGATTCAAAGCACTTTATATTTTTATCCTTGCAACACTGAGGTAGGTAGTGCTATGTTGTTGTTTTGTTGTTGTTTGTCCTTCATTCATGACATGAGGGAGGTGATGTCATGACAGGTACCTGCACTAGACTTAGTTGAGGGTGGGCTGAGACTCAAATGTTACTTTTCCTACTTGGTGGCAAAGATGGGCCTTGAACATGAATATTCTTACTGTACCACTCTCCATCAGTCAGTAGATAACTTGTTAAATGCATGCCACCTGCCAGGTCCTGAACCAGGCTAAGACATTCAGCTAAAGAGGCTGACAATAGTCCTCCCCTCAAGGAGCTGCCTTCCAACCTGGGAGACAAGGAGCAGACCAGGACATGCTGGTGAGCTATGAGCAGGCTCTGGAGGGTATCAGTGAGATGGGGGCGAGTCACTGGAATGGGGGGCAACCAGAGATGGAGCAGCTTGTTCTGGGAGCCCCCAGAAGGCCTGAGCCTGGAGGCCCTGGAGTTTGCTAAGTAGTTTCTAATTTTATATATCTAAAAACATTTTTCTGAGAAGGAACTTATAGGCTTCTCCATATTGCCAAAGAGGCCCAAGATACAACGCCTGATGTAGGGAGATGGTGCTTAAACAGAGCCTTAAAGAAAAAAGGATATTATTCTGGGAGGTGGCAATAAGAATAGGTGGGCATTCTGGGGAAGTTTACCTCCCCCCCCCCCCCTTAATGAAATTTACCCTGGCTGTTGTCTGGAGAATGTATTGGAGTGAGGAGAAACTTTAAAACATAGAGGCCAGTTAAGAAACTGCTTAGGCGGCCCTTGTAATAATCCAGGCAAGAGGTGATGAGAACCTGAACTAAAGTTTGCTATATTAATAGAGAGCAGAGAAAAGGAATCTCATGTGAGAGGTATTGTGTAGGTAGAAATGGCAAGGTTTGTTTGGCAACTGATTGGCTATGTAAAGTGAGGAGGAGTGAGGATTATAGGACTTCTCACCTAGAGAGATTATTACAGCAGTCTATTTCCAATTGGTCTCTCATCTACCTTCCAAAGCCATTTTTCAAATGCATTTCTTTAACCACCAATTCCACCTCTTCGCAGTAAACTCCAGTTCTGTGGCTTATAAAGTTCTCTTTTTGGCTTTTTATGTCCTATACTACCTTGCCTTAACTAAGCTTTCTGGACTCATTGCATACTACTCCCCTTCCTGCACTTTTCAGATTAATCCAAATTCACCCCATCTCAGTCCTCACATTCCACATTGTACGTTCCATTCTGTGGGTTTGTACTAGACATCCCCAATCCTGAAATGCACTCCCTCCAATATTACTCTTATGTTTGAACCTTGTACTGATTGCCTTAACTCTGGCTTTTCTTCCTCATACTTCTTTGTATTTAACTTATATTTTGTACATATTCGGGTATGTAATTGTTGTCTATTTTTTAGCATGTACGCTTTTTGCAAGGAGAGACTGGTTTCTCCTCTGCATTTCCAGAACCTGGCTAACAATAAGAGTGTTTGAGCAGCGCTTATAATTAGGTGGTGGATGAATGATACTGAAGTTACGATGCTGAGACACTTGATGAATATGGGTACCTTCAGCAGAAGTAGGGGAATTTAGAAGAAGAGCATAGATCCTGTTTGTACATGCCATGGTGCTCGAGATGAAATATCCAGGAGGCAGTTAGTGTTGGGAGTCTGCATGAAGCCAGAGATGCAGGTCTGGGGGTTGTTATCTTAGAGGTGTAGTGAGCCTTTGAAGCTGGTAAGGACAAGAGAAGAACACTAGAACAAGGACCTGGTGTTTAATGAACCAGGAGAGCAGGCAGAGAAGGAGCAGTTAGAAAGGGAAGAGGAGAACCAGAGAACCTGTCTTCATGAAAACCCATGATCAGCAGCATCAGAGACCGAAGAGTGATTGAAGATGGGGGGGGGGGGTGAATCCTATCATTTGGAGTCAGGTGATCAATAATGAAGAGATCAGAAAGCATCATTATTGCAGCAAGGTCCTGGAGGTGAAAGGGCTTTGGGCCAGACCATAACAGAATTAATCTTTGACTAGAAAGAAAGAAGAGACGGTCAGTGATAATTTAAGGACCATCATGTGGGAAGGCATTTAGACTCAGACTTAGGAAGGCTTTGCCCTCCAGTCAGAGGGCAAAGGAGACTGAGTGATGTGCAGAGTGTACAAACCTGAGCCCTCCATCATGGTGATGAAATTTCAAGTGACCTACTTATAGGCCACAGAAGTGAAAGCCTCACTGAAAACTGATGGAGAATGGAGCAAGGAATAAATCTGTAAAGAGTCCCATCTAATTCTAAAATTCTATGATAAGTCAGGCACTGAGATAAATAAGCTTCCTATGTTTGATGTTTAGTGACTTGAAAAAAGATTTAGTTGAAGATTCATCCTTTCAAAAATGTTTTTTATAATGAGAGTAGATAGTCTGAAATAGGAATTGATTAGGGATTATGTTTACTATTTTACCCATATTTCATTTAGCTTTTGAAATTTGATTTTCTATTTGAATTTTGAGTTTAAGGGATAAGAGTGCTGTATTTTGAAAAAGAACTCATAAAATCAAGGCTTCATAGATTTAGGCTAGCCCTGGAGAGTGACATTAAAGGTCTTTGATTTAACTCCTTCAGTATACAGTTGAATAATCTCAGACCTCTAAGGAAAATGCATTGCTTAGGGTCATACAGTAGTAAATGAATAGCTCATTTCAGCCTACAATAAATTAGTAGTGTGACTTTGAACAGTTTACTCAAATCACTTGGACCTTGGTTTCTTCATCTCTAAATGATCACCTGGACCCCTTCTACCTCAAAAATCTATATGCTAAATTGTGGTATGTCTTGTGGGAAAATGTTTTTATGAGAAGATGTCCATATTAAAATAGGGAGACATTTTATCTGTTTCAGAAACGAAAACAGGATAGAGCTTTTTAAAAGACTATTAATGTAATTTTTAATTTTTATTGATGTTGTTTGTTTCTGCATCACATTCATTCAAAGTATATCCTTCCCCTATTCAGTGAACCATTCCTTAAAAAGATTTTAAAAGACAATTGAAAAAAAAGCTATTCAAAACCAACTCTTAACACTGATCAGGTCTGACAGTAATACAATATTCCATATCGTACATAGTCCCTCACACTAGCAAAGTAAACAGGGATGGAAAGTGGGAAAAGATTTCTCAACTCAAGAGTCACACTTGATCATCATAATTATATGTTATCTAGCTTTATTTTATTGTCTTTTTCATTTCTGTTGTTATAGTGTCTGTATATATTGTTTTCCTAGTTATTCTTACTCTCTAGTTTATTCAGGTCTTCCTTTACTACTTTAAGATGTAGCAGGGTATATGTTTAGTAGTGGGATTTGCAGAAAAGACTGAACATTTATTTTTCAATAAATCATGTTATCTATTTTTTTCATTTATAGGCTCTCTATGAAAACATGTTAGTAGAGCTGCCCTTTGCTGGTTTTTTCCTTTCCAAGTTGCTTGGGACAAGTGCTGATGTGGATATTCATCACCTGGCGTCATTAGATCCTGAAATGTACAAAAATTTGCTTTTCCTCAAGAGCTATGAAGGTGATGTGGAGGAACTTGGGCTGAACTTTACTGTGGTGAATAATGATCTTGGAGAGGCTCAGGTAAGAGTGGAGCTTTTGAGGTATCTCCTTTTTTCTTCTTAGTATAGCAAGTTAATGATTACTTTCCAACCCCTGTTGCCCTTAGGCAATTGAGGAGATAAGGCACATAATGAACAATCACACTAGTGTCATTCTCTGTAAAGGGGTGGCCTCTATTATTTCATAGTTTGGTAAGAGTAATAATCACTAATGGTGACTATAAATTTAGACAAGGTTTTATTGTGTGTTTGCAGATTGCTTTGGCTTCTTAAATCAGCTTCTAGAAGTTCTTTTGTTTGTTTCTTTAGTTTTTTTGCAAGGCAAATGGGGTTAAGTGGATTGCTCAAGGCCATACAGCTAGGTTAATTATTAAGTGTCTGAGACCGGATTTGAACCCAGGTACTCCTGACTCCAGGTGCCATCTAGCCACCCCTGTAGAAGTTCTTTTGAAGCATTTGATATGTTTCCATTGAAGGAACCTCAAATGTTTACCCTGAAGAAGAGAGGACATAGCAGAGCAGGGGATTTGATAAGTGTTTTTCCATCATTTTGAAGATGGAGCAACAGTATTTTGCTTTGTCTAAGAAGGTAGAAATATTCTCAGTGGATATAAGGGGCAGAAAGGTAGATTTTTCAATAAGGATTATAGTTGCCTAAATACCTACTTTTTCAAATTATGGAACAGAGTGGACTCTGAAAACTACAGACAAGTAAACTTAACTTCTATTCTTGTTAAAATTCTTGAAACATCTTAAGAGGACTGTGACTACTTCACAAAGAAAACTGATCAAAACGAATCTGCATGGCTTCAATAAGAAGTCATAATAAACTTCTTTTCCCTTTATTTTTAACCACATACTAACCAAATACAAAATACTAAGAATTCAGGATAGCATTTAACAAAATCATTCATGCTATGGTTGTGGTATACAAGACAAAATATTAATTACATAATTGAATGTGGATCTGTGACTGGACAGTTTTCATTAATTGTTTCAGATCAGTTTGGTAAGTATGTAGTGTGGTTCACTCCTATTGATGTAGGACTGATATCTACCCTTATATAGGCTAGAGTGATTTTTTTTCCTTAAAATGTATGAAAAGCATTTTATTGGTTATTGATATGGGTTCCTGGTGACCTGGTACAAAAACTAGCCCATCAGGAGGTGGCAATTGCACCAACACAAATAGGAAAATGGTTCCCAACTGAATCTGTGCTCTGGCCCTGGCAATGGCCTTTTCCTTGTTCTAAGTAAACCTCCTTTTTGTTAACTATTAAATGGTCAATGAATGTCTCATTTTGTTCCAATTCCAATTAACGTGTGTGAATCAGGCTTGCCCTGGGACATCAAAAAAATGTCCCTGTGTGACTTGGATGTCACCTGTCAGATTGGTAGACTGTGAATGTAGGAGAGTTTACTTTAGGTAAGAGGATATCAAAAGTTCTCAGTAATCCAAAAATAATACTGTGTTTGGATTTGGGTGCCATATTTTAGGAGAGATAGATAAGCTAGCGATTGTAAAGAAGACAAAAATACATTTTCTGCTCTGTAGGAGCTCATTCTAATGAGGGAGATAATTTGCAAATAAGCTGTACACACACACACACAACTGATATAAAATAACCTCAGAAGACATCAGCACTGCAAGAGACCAGAGAAGTCCTCTTGCAGAAGATAGGATTTGAACTAAGGTAAATATTTTGTTGACTAAATCCATTCTCATCCATTGCTTTCATAATGAGGAAGTTATGTGAGGTTATAAAATGAATTTTTAAAAGGCACATAAAATCATTAGATTGAGTCAGATCCAGTTTTACCACCTATTGCAGTTACCTTGGGAAAGTCACATCTTCTCTCAATCTTAATGGGGATAATTATACTTTTATTGCTCACCAAATGGTACTATTATGAGAAGATTATCACTTGTCATCACTTATCACTTGATCTAATTATCAAGTGCTTTGACATCCCAAAATACTACATATAAAGTATAAGAAATAGGGTAAAAGTTTTAGATTTCTATCATAATACATAATCCCAGTCAACATTCTAACCTAGAGTATCCTAGGGAAATTCTTCTTTGACTGGGGTAATGCAATGAATTTGTTATTTTCATTGATAAATATGTAGATTTGTGACTGCAGCTGTAAGTTCCAAAGAGACAAGTCTCATTTTTTTTTAGCAAAGGCACTCATAAGGCTACTATTGGGAAACTGAGGGCTTAGAGGTAGAAGCGTGTGCTGTTATTTAAAGGGTGGAGGGAAGGAGAAATACTAAAATCAAGGGGCAATTAAAAATAAAAGACCCTTTCATTTATCTCCAATTCGTTCTTTATTTGGCCCTGACAATCTCTGCCAGCTTCTCATCTTCCTTTTTTGGCTTTGCTGCCCCATTGTTTGAAGGAGAGACAGAAGGGTCCTGTGGCCTCTAGACCAAAGCTTCCTCTACAGTTCCCACTGGCAGCAGCTCAACAAAGCTGGGAGTATTTAGTTTAGGTGCCCTGGGGCATTCCCAAAGAAAGACATATGCATATCTTTTAACACCTAAACTTTTCAAGAGTCAGAGTCTGTGGCCCCTCAAAAAGCAAACCAACTCAGCCATCCAAGCTTTCTTTTTAGATTCCCAGATGAGGACTAATATAATATACTGTGTTCTACAAAACTCTGATCTACAATCTTGAAGATATATTTGTATATATAGGCATGTGTGTGTGCCTTTTAGCTTTCCTAAGCCCTTTTAGATATAGAGAAGAAATTTATTATTTATTATATATTATATATATATATATATATTTATATTTATATATAAAAATAGTCATGCTATAATTAGAAGCATTATATGTCCTGGCTGATTGCTGCTCTGTTTTGAGGTGAATTTACCCATTCTGTTGTAAGCTAAAACTCCTAAGGTGAAAGTGCCTAAGATTTTTCTTCATCCTTAAAATTGTTGTAAGAGTGGAAAACTAGATGGGGCAGTGGATAGAGCACCAGTCCAGCCCTGGTGTCAGGAGGACTTGAGTGCAAATCAGACCTCAGACATTTAAAAATTACCCAGCTGTGTGACCTTGGGCAATCACTTAACCCCATTGCTTTGCCAAAAAAAAAAAAATTATTTGAGAAATCTGAATTTTATTGATTTTCAAATATATTCTTTAGAAGACCTAGGGAAGGGATTAGGAAAAAAATGTCTTTAGGAAGTATTTCTACTATTTCTAAGAATCTTCTTATGCTGAATAGCTTGTCTCTTTCTGAGGAAAAAAAAGCTTAGTTTAGTGTTGAAGGATTAGCTGTGCCTTCAACTCAAGATAAAAATTGTACCTATTTTAAGTCATCTTGTGGAATTTGAGTATCTTCATTAGAACATTTGGTTCTCACAGACGGAAAACCCATTATCTTATTACCTAACTTTTTTACAAAATGGATATAAGGGGGGCAGCTAGGTGGCGCAGTGGATAAAGCACCGGCCCTGGAGTCAGGAGTACCTGGGTTCAAATCCGGTCTCAGACACTTAATAATTACCTAGCTGTGTGGCCTTGGGCAAGCCACTTAACCCCATTGCCTTGCAAAAACTAAAAAAATACAAAACAAAAACAAAACAAAATGGATATAAAGGCAAATTTTATATCTTTGTATCATATGTCTTAATTCTTTAAATTAATGTGTCAAACTATGCCAGCTTAGCTTGGAAGAAGGTTGTACTCACTTTCTTATTCTTAACCTCTATCATACTTCAATACCAATAGTCTCATTTACCAAATCCTTTAAAACCACCTAGGATAGGAATAATCATACTGTTAGAACTAGTCAGTATATATCACCAAGTGTCATCCCTCAGTGAGGCTTTATCACTTATCTTGAAGATAGAGAATTCTACCATTTGTAAAGTCATGAAATTCCAAAGTACAACTAATAACTGACACCTGTTGTAAAGTCTCTTAGTTTATAATATTTATTTAATAACCCATATGTCTCAGTGTTCTTTCCCTGTGTAGCACTCGGAAAATGTGGTTGCTCCTCTGTGATACAAAGGGTAAGAGATATTATCCAAATATTCCTACCATCCCTTAATAATCTAGATATCTTTAAGTGGTTCACATTAAATACAGAAAATTCAATAGTGTCTGAGGCTGACATATTTTAATCAAGTCAGATTTTATGTCACTACAATGATAAAGCATGATTTTTAAGGGGATTTAATGAAAAGTAAAAGTAGTTTTAACAGTGATTTAGTTATTTAAATAATTAAGTTGTGACCTCAGCACTTAATTTGAGTAACCAATTTTATCTTGATGCATAACTCAGGAATGGTTATGGCTACAGAGCTTTTGGAAACAGACTGCATTTTTAAAACCTTGAAAGTTTTCCAGCTGCTCTGTTAAATTACTTTTTCCACTGCAATGACTTGCTAATAGCATTTTTCCCCATTAATATAGATTGGTTACACTAAAAGAAAATACCAAAGACACTTCTCTCATGCTACATGGTCATCTCTGCCTTTCATCTATATTCATTACAGTTGAATAATTACTACTTTATGAATATAATGATTGAGCATATGAATATTGGAGCTTGCAGCAACCCATAGCCCAATAAAATTTTCTGCAATTTTTATCCAATGCTTGTTTTCTCCCAGAACATATTACATAATACTGAGTGGAATGAGTCAATATTAAATTCTACCATCAACATGCATCTAATTAGTTCTTCCTTGAGATTACTTCCAAAAGTTTTTATTTTATTTTAATTTTATTGAGCAAAGTGCTTTCCAGGATTGTAGTACAATAGCAGATAACTGAATTACTTAGGAAATCTGAAAGTGTAATTTATTATTGCTAATAATAATAATAATAATAATAATAATAATAATAATAATCACCCTTAAGAAAATCATTGTTCAATTAGATGACAGTTATTCAACTGAACTGCATTTTTCTCACAGGAGGTTAAATGTACACCCATAGGACTATTTAATATTTAAGAAGTTTTTTGCTGGTCCTTTCTGTCATTGGGGGAAAAGTTATTTTGGTATAGTTCAGTTTCTATAAAACTAAACTTTAATTAAGGAAATAATATTTTTTAAGGAAATAATATTAATGGAAATATTTTTTAAAGATATTATCAATGTCCTTTGTTTTCACATAACTTCCATCATCCCCTATATCT
Source organism: Macrotis lagotis (assembly GCF_037893015.1). Taxonomy (NCBI): domain Eukaryota; kingdom Metazoa; phylum Chordata; class Mammalia; order Peramelemorphia; family Peramelidae; genus Macrotis; species Macrotis lagotis. The sequence continues at coordinate 86,896,259 of NC_133664.1, read as the reverse complement.
TCCTAAAACAAGAAAATTCTTTAAAAGGTAAAAACCAAAACCAAAAATTTGTTAATAATAAAATCTGGTATTATATTCAGTGTTCCATATCCATGGACTTTCACCTCTGCCAAAAAAAAAAAAAAGGAGGGGGAATGCCTTCTCATACCTCTTCTTTGGAGCAAGCTTGTTCATTATAATTTCATAACAGGTGTAATTGTTTTGTGATGTTAAGTCATTATGCATGTTGTTTTCTTGGCCTGTTGCATCAGTTCTTACTAAACAAGCTTTTCTGTATTTAATATATCCATTGTTTGTTGTGTTACTGTAGTTAATGTGGTGTTTAGAAAGATCTCCTTGGCTCATATGCCTAGTAGTGGAATTTAGGTCAAAGAAATATGACCATTATGTCACTTTATTAGCATCATTCCAAAAATACTTTCCAGAATGGTTTAATAGTTCATAGCTCTAACCAAAAGTGCATTAGTGTGCTTAGATTTGCACATCCCCTCTAACTCTTCACTGCTTGCTCTATGCCAGATCATCTCTTTTATTTGGGGGAGGGAAGCAATAGGGTTAAGTGACTTGTCCAAGGTCATAGGTAGTAAGTATTGAATATCTGAGACTGGATTTGACCTCAGGACCTCCTGATTTCAGGGTCAGTGGCCTATCCATAACCTAGCTGTTCCCCCTCTCCCCCCACCAACCATCTGTTTTTAGAACAGTACTTTCTCCTCTTCCCCAACAGTAACTAAGATTCCCCTCCTATGTTTATGGCTACTCACTCACCCTTAGTGACTACCTGTCTCCCCCCTCACCTGTGGCTCTTAAGAAGCTGTAGCATATGCAGTAGCTACACCCTGGTGACCTGTCTTGATAAATGGGCTAAATCAGGTTAAGGGGAGTCAGTTGTTGGCTTGGTTGGATATATGCTTTATCTACTTAATCTTTCAAAATGTTTTGTTGCTCCATTGTGTCTGACTTCATAACTGTGTGTACCATAGCATGCCAATTCTGTCAACTGAGTTTTCTTGGCAAAGCTAATGGAGTGCTTTGCCATTTCCTTGTCCAGTGAAGTAAGGCAAACAGGATCACATAGCTCATATACATGAAGTCCTACCTCTGCTATAGATTGGGATGAGATATTCTAACATATTTCATTATTTGCTCCTTTTGATTTCTTTCTCCTATGTTTTTTTCCATTTCGTACAGTGCTGCAGACATACTTTTAGGAAAATTAACTCAGTTTTCTTGGTAGCTACAAAGCTTTTGTATATGTTTTTCTCTCAGAAGGAAGGGCTTGAAGTAACAGGGACAAGATATGAGGTTTGGAGGAAGAATTAGCTATTCAGGTCATGAGATATAATGGTTGGAGAAAAAAAATGCAACTGGTTCTAGGTCACTAGAAAGTTCATTTGCTAAGTCCCTAAGTGAAATGGTATTTAGGCCATAATAGGGAAAAGGGCTGGTATTAGTGCTATTCTACAGAGGCTGCCTCTGAACTGGGCACATCTTAGTCCTCTAAGCTTCTCAGCTCTCTTCTTCATCAGTGTGTAGGATTTTTGTGCCTTTTTTGTCTCCTGTATAATAGGATAATTCAACCCCACACAGAAGTCTTGGCTTTTTATAGAAATGTTTACAAAATTCTAATTCTTTTCTTCCCCCTTTCTTCAGAAATTAGAAGTGGGGAAACATGACAAGGGCCAATATATCTGGTGTACATCTCTGCAATCAAAGGGGTAATTATTTCTAATAGGGTACCACAAATAGTGATAGCTAATAGGTTTGAATATATAAGAGTATACCTTTATAAGGTCTTTTCACAGAGGCACAGAAGTCAAAAGAAGGAGTTAGGGGATAGGGAAAATATATTCTTTATACTGCCTATAATATTCTGTTATCAAAAATAAAAATTGCCTCAAAGATTAGTCATGATATTTTGTTTTCTCCCAAATAGGACGTAGTAAATGTAAGCAATAAAATAAAATACACACACACACACACACACACACACACATTCAAATGAGAAGATTCTCCATACAGGGGGAAACTAGCTGTAAACTTGTGATCCCATACAGTTTGCCTTCTTGAGAATGCTTACTAAGAAAGCTCATAATGTAAACTATGTACACTATTGCCTTGCACCATCTAGTGGTATAAGTTGAATATAGAATAAATCTTCACATCAACCAATTCTTTAAATCTCCCAAGCCTTTACTAATGAGAGTATTTCATACTCTTCTATTAATTGTTCCATTAAAGCTCCATGCACATATTAGAATCTGTTTTTTTAAAAAGGAAAAAAATAGAGTGTTGCATTCTATTTCTTTATATAAAATATACAAATGAATTTTTAAAATAAGGATGATGATACAATGTGGTAATTATATTAAGGAAAATTCTGGCCTTTTCAGGTTAGGTATATTCTACATAGAGTCTTATTTTTTGGTATTTATAAAACTTTCATTAAAAACCTTCCAGTTGTACTACTGGAAAAACAAACACTTCAGCTTTATACTTTTTAATGAAGTATCATAATTAGAATTAATTGGTATTTCATCCAGTAGTTCTTTCATATTAGATCTGTGAGTGCACTAATCTTACACCTTCAGAACCTAAAAGTATATCTTACTTTCTGTTTTACACCTATAAAAGGGGGGGAAGGAGGAGCCAGATCACTATAAACTGAATGAAGCTTTTTTCAGGCACAGTGCTAAGTATTGACAATTCAGAGAGACAATATTTTAAAATTCCTATATTATAGGAGCTTTATGTGCATAAGAGAAGAGATAAATATATGTCTATATCTTCTTATATATCTATATGTGTGTTGATAGGGACTGAACTTATGAATATATTACTATAGAGAATACTATGATGAGGAAGGTCCTCTATCTCTACTATGCCCTACTTATATATAAGTATCTGAAAAATGATTTAGGGAACCTTATTTTATTGTGAGAAAACTCAAAAGACTTTAGTGATTTAGTGAAGTGGATATGAAGAAGTACATTTATTGGGGCATGAGTGGCAAGGTGAGACATGGAAAATTTGTGTAAGAAACAGCAAGATCAGTTTGGCTAGATCATAGAGTGCAGGATGGAAATGGTATATAATTTACCATGTTTTGCTTTGGTATTATAGGATCTTTTTGGTACATTAAGTAGCATAATAACTTTTTTCATGAGAGTTAACACGATGGAATGTCACCTGAGAAAGAAAGTATTGAAGCTAATGAACACAGTTTTTAAACTAAAATCAATTAAGAATATGGATTCAGTGCATCTGAGACTTGATGATCCAAATTGAGTGCATTGTATTCCTGTCATTGTAAAGATAAGGACTTTCCTATGTCTTTACAAAATTTCCCTGCAAAAATGTGAAAGAAGCAGTCAGAATAAATAATAGATTTTTAAAAATTTTTATTTATCTAAGGCATTAAGGAGATAAAAATGACTTGCCCAAGGTCAGTTGGGCAGTTATTAAGTATCTGAGGCTGCATTTGAACTCAGGTCTTCCTGACTCCAGGGCCAGTGCTCTATCCACTGCGCCAACTAGGTACCCCCTAAACAGCAGATTTTTTTGAAGTATTCATTTCATTTCAGAAGGTATTTGACTTTTCTCATTAGATAGCTATCCTAGAGGGGCCATATAATTGATCTATTATGGTTATGGGTACCTGGGAATTGAACTGTCATCTTTATAAACTGTAGTCAAATCATTAGAAAATAAGTTCATTGTAAACACTAAAAATGCAATAGTCATCTTTTCATTAGTGAATCATTAACAGTCATGTGAATTTTAAATGTCTTTTTTGAAGGTAAAAAACAGTGCTAACTCCTATAGAAGCCAACAGATGTGTTGCTTAACACAGCTATTTGGCATAATTCTTTTTTTACAAGTTTGAAAATTTGTGGGTTTTGGGGTACCAATTCAGATTATGCATTTCCTCTGAAGTATTTCCATCTCAATTTCATTGCAAAGTTCTAAACGTACTTTGAGTATTATTAATATGCATATGTTTCCATTTTTTTATGTTTATATAGGTAGTTGAACTGAAACCAGGTGGAAAGGATATTCCTGTCACTAGTGCTAACCGAATTGCATATATACATCTGGTAGCAGACTATAGACTAAACAAACAGATCCGACAGCATTGTCTAGCCTTCAGACAAGGTCTGGCCAATGTTGTGAATCTTGAATGGCTAAGAATGTTTGACCAGCAAGAAATCCAGGTATTATACCTATTGACTCTTTAAGAAAAGAGATTGCTTCACTGTGATAGAAGAGATTTTTTATTTCTACCCTTAACTTAAAAGTTTTTAACTTGTCATTTCAGGTGTTAATTTCTGGTGCCCAGGTACCCATCAGTTTAGAGGACCTCAAATCCTTCACAAACTATTCAGGTATATTATTACTAAACTATCTTAAACAGGCTTTATTTCTAATTTAGTTCTTTTCTTTCACAAGAACTTCCTAATATTCATAAATTGCTTCAGGTGCTACTGTAAAATGTAAACTTCTGTGTTGAATATGAGCCATAATATGTTTAATAAAGGAAGAAAATTTTGGTCAATAAATAAGCAAGTTCAGAGAACTGTTATCATGCATAATTAGAAATTAATCAAAACATTCGAGCTGTAAATTGTGATATAGAATAACATCCATGGATCACCAATTATCAGATCATCAGAAAAGAATGAAATAAACATTAGGGATTACACTGAAACTAAATTTAATTTTTCCTTTTTGAATTAGAAGGCACTTTGGGATGGCTTAAGTACCTTTCAGTGATGATTATGAATCATCCATTATCATTATACCAAGTGTTTATATAAATATAAGTTGATAGAGTATTCTTATACATATATATTTTCTTCCCAACTAGACTTTAAATTTCTTGACAATAAGAAACATGTCTTTTTTTAAAATTTAATTTTATTGTTCTTTTAATTAATTAAACATTTATTTTGTCTCCCTCCTCATTGAACAAAAGAAAAACAATATCTTATTTTAACTGTATCCCTCATTCTCAGGATCTGGGTAGCATATTTCACTTCTCATCCTTTGTTTAAGAGCAGGAGCCTAGCCTTTATCTTTTCTAGAGTATTCCCCTGCAGGCCTCCCCCACAAAATGATTTGTACATAGTTAGGTACTTACAAGTATTTTTTAATTGATAATTGTGATTATGACATTTAAGTATATTTTATGCTCTTCCAGGTGGTCAGTAACACTAGGATGGCATGAATAGCATGGAATAGTGATATGTAGCAGAAAGAAACTTGAATTTAGGAATCAGGAGTCCTGGATTCTAGTCCTGACTCTGACACAAAATGTGCATCTTAAACAAATTTAACCCACATCAAGTCTTTTTTTTAGTTTCCTCGAGAAAATAATTCAGTTCGGTGATTTTTATTGTATTGTTATTTCCAATTTTAAAATTTCTTGATCCTCTGGATATGTTTCTGTGCCATATGATTATTTAAATTTTTATTTTGCCTCTGAAAGTTCTCTTTTTGAAGTTTCACAACAATGACTTAGTCCTTATGTGAACTTCAAGCAGTTAGTAAAGGCAAGCAGTGGCAAGTTTCAAGGCAACGGTTTTCACTATCAGGTCTTAATTTTAAAAAAATTCAGTCAGTCTTACATTTCTTAGAGCTTAAACCTTTTGAGGATCCTAGCTATTCTAGTAAATAGATTTAAAATATTATCATTTTCACTCAGGTGCTAATTAAGACACTTCAGATTTTTCTTTTTTGATATTATTCCTGCACACATTTAACAATAAAGGAGTGATATAAAGCAATTATTTTAGTTTTAATAAGTACTTATTTTGATTAAGGAACATAAATAATCTGATTCTGTATTCTTATAGGGTCTAATCAATCCCTGGAGTAGGTTGTTAGTCCTGGTTTTTAGCATCACCTAGTAAAAATTCATTTAGATTCAGATCACTGACATGAGGAATTATTTTGAGTTAGGAGTGATAAAGTATTCTGTTAGTGATTAGGCATGTGTACTTTTGTGAAAAATGAATATCAAACATTTGGTTTTTGCATGTAATTGTCACCCTTATTTATTTAGGGCGATCACAAATGAAACATAAGAGATAGAATCAAGTTATAAGACATTCTTCATTTTTCCATAGGAGGCTATTCTGCAGATCACCCTGTTATTAAAATATTTTGGAAAGTTGTAGAAAGTTTCACTGATGAAGAAAAGCGCAAACTGCTCAAGTTTGTAACTAGTTGTTCTCGACCACCTCTTTTGGGATTTAAGGTATGACTTTTGGTAAACTTGACTTTTAAGCATTCATTGTCTTTGAGAAAATTAAAGGACTATCTATAATATGAATTTAGTAACAAAGAATTATGAACTTTTTATATCAGAAAGAAACTATTTGAAAATTACATTTATATTTGGAGGGAAAGAAGTCGTCCTTTGGTTTCTAAAATTTTGAGTTCCCAAATATGACCGTTTTAAATGATTACAGATTTTTTTCATAAATTATTTTCAATGGACAGTTTTGATGTGAGATATGCAGATATATACACATACATACATACATGCATGCATGCAAAATATATTACTTGTGTTAATGTTTATAAATTTTGGTGCCTAGGATAATTTGGTACATGAAACTACTACTTTATTTTAAATAATTGTCTATGAAATACAAAGAGACTTATAATTGGGTCAACAGTTAAAATCAAAAATTAATTTAGGACGAAAGCAGTTTGAAGTAGCTTTGTTTTTTGTTGGGGTTGTTATTCTTGGGGAGTTTTGGGGTTTTTTACATCTAGCATCTTACGTAGTAGTTGTATATTACAATTACAATACCTCTGAAAATATTCTTCCATTTTAAGCTATATATTAGACACATAATGATTACTGAAATGATGTGTTTATCATTTGTAGCACATATTGTTTACTTTTTAAATCTTTATTGCATCCTAAATTGTATTTAAAAGTAGAAGATTAAGTATTTATATGCTATTTTAGCCCATTATGAAAGGTATTATGTGATTTCTAGTGTTGTTTATTGTGTTAGAGTACATGGGCCTCTTTATCATCCCTAAAAAAGTCACTTCATATAAATTTGCTTGCTATCACTTGTCTTTAAAATAGGCTAGTAAATATTGGCTAGCTTTATATTTTTTATTCACAGTCATATACATATATATTCACATTTATATATGCATATATACATTTTAAAAGAATAGGGCAAGATGTTAATCCTTTTTATAGAGGATACAGGCTAATTATGTATTAAGAGGTTAAGTGACCATAAGTTACTGCATGTGCTAATAATAGAATATGTAGATAATTCATTTTCAGATATCTTTCAGTGTGGCTGAATGTAATTCTTTTTAACCTTTCACATAGGTGAAAGGTTTGTTTTAGTTTGTGAAAGTAGCAAAAGGGTGATTAGCAATTTATATTTCTCTGGATAAATATAAGCTGTAAATCAGTTTCATTTCAATGAAAGATTTATAGTACCTTAATACTGTAGCTAAGTGAAAGATTATTAGCACCAGACTACAAAGTCATTGGATGATAATTTGGAATTCAGACATGATTTTCTTTTATTAGAGAAGTAATCCAAATAGAGTTATTTACTATTTAAAACATTGTATATATTCAAATAAAAGACAAAATTCAGCAGAAAAAAATTATTTAGATATTATACAAGCAAGCATTTTTCACTTTTCTTGAATCTATTTCCATTTCTTTGCAGTTATGAGAACTCTCTTAGGCTAAGACTACAGCTTAGAGCAAAGCTCTTTGAGCCCTACTTTCTTCATCTGCAAAAGGAGGGAATTAGACTTATCAGTTAATCAGTAAACATTTATTAAGCACATGCTGAACACCATGTATTGGGGGATACCAAAAGAGGCAGAAGACAGTCCTTGCCTTCAAGGAGCTAACAGTCTAATGAGAGAGACTACAATCAAAAAAAGACTTTTTAAACAATCCATAGGAAAAAATAGGAAATAAGATAGCACTGTGATTAAAAGAGGTTGGGGAAAGGAGGGATTTTATTTGGGACTTCAAGTCAGTTGTCAGAGCAGAGGAGGACAGGCATCCAGAAAGAATGCCTGCAGCTAAGACATGGAGCATCTTGTTTGTGGAGTCTCAAGCACGAGAGTTGGTGAGTAAGGTGTAAAAAGAAACAGAAGAGGGGATGGGATTTTGGTTTTTTCCACCATCAGAAATATTTCTTTCTATGATAAAATATTTGCTTCTCCTTGGACCATGAGTAAAGGAATGCAAGGAAGAGGGGAATGAGGGAAAGAAGGAAGAATTGAATATGACAAAAAGAGGATTGGGTGGAGAATGAGAAGCTTGATAGATTATCCCACAGACAAAGCGTAGTCCAAAATGAGATATGAAACCAATGCAGCCTGAGAAAGCTGAATAAAGAGCAGTGGGTGCCCAGCATGGTCCTTCATGTCCTAGGCATGTTGGTATATGGATAGCTAGGTGGTGCAATGAATAGAGCACTGGCCTTGGAGACACGAGGATGGAAGTTTGAATCTAGCCACAGACACTTGATACTCACCAACTTTGTGACCTTGGGACAAGTCACCTAACCCTGATTGCCTTGCATCCAGCGTCATCTCCAGTAGTCCTATAGTCCTGATTCATATCTGACCCAGATGGTTCTGGTGACTTAGTACAGCTCCCCCTCACTCAAATCCACTTCATGTACTTGCCATGGCATCATCTCCTTAATGTCATGGAGCAAAGGACAAACTTGATCATCAGTTTGAAGTAGTTATAATCGTTTTATAATACTTCAAAAGGGGGCGGCTAGGTGGCGCAGTGAATAGAGCACTGGCCTTGGAGTCAGGAGTACCTGGGTTCAAATCCTACCTCAGACACTTGATAATTACCTAACCTTGTGGCCTTGGGCAAGCCACTTAATCCCATTGCCTTGAAAAAAAGTACAATACTTCAAAAGGAGTGGCCATGTCAGTATGGAGTGGGGTCCATTAGTCTGGTCCTTACAGTAAGCTCTTTGACAAGTTTATCCATAGATTGGTATTCAAATAAGGATAAAGTTTTGGTTTCCAGGGTCAAAAAAAATTCCCTGGTTCAAGATGTCCTCAGAGCTTATTTTATTGGGGTTCAGGCCATTTTCTGTAAAAAATGATAGTCCAGGGTGCTACTAATGTTCCTCTGGCCTCCTTCTAGCTCAGAATTCAGGCTTGGAGAACCTGTTGATTCTTCTTGTCGTCCATGGCCTCCTCCATGAGAGGAGAGAATGAGAAAGCTGGCCACAGTCCTGTTATCCAGGCTCAGATGGAGCAGTGTCTGTCAGAACCCATCTTTTCCAGCTACCTTTTTACATGTCTAAAGCCCAATGTTAGTGTCTGTTGGGTCTTTTCCCTATCATAAGTGGCTTTTTTAATTTGTCCAAATACCACAAATCTGAGCCTTTGATGCACTTTTTAGGAAAGTGATTAGGTCCTTGGATCATTTCCTACCAAGTCACCTTTGAGTTGCTGGAGTGTTTTTTAGATGTGATACTATTTGTTCCCTGTCTATAATGCAAACTCAGTCACTGATGGTGTCTTTAAATTTGGGGACTATTTCTGCATTTCCAGATCTGACCGTTATTTCTCTAAATGACAAAATGATGGAGAAATTCTGCTTTTCTTTTTGACAGAAGAACCTCTTAAGTAACATACATGTGCATGTGTATTTATTTGAATTATTCAGAAAACACTAATTCAGAATAACTCTTCTCATGTTAAAGTTTATTAACAGTCTTTATCTTTAGTTTTTTAATGTTGCAAAATGACTTCTAGTAGGTTAAATATGAAACTTGGATAATAACATTAAATATCTAGAGTTTGTAATAATCTTAAATTAGATTCTAAAGCATTTTTTTAAAAAAGACTGCCTTAAAATTTAGAATTTTTTTCATTTTTAACCCTGGACACATGGCTACCTTTATGAAAATTAGTTTAGGTTTATGTAAAAAAAGAGATTCAAGAAGACAGTTCTCAGACTATAAATAAACAGGAAGGAAGATTTATTTGAAAGTACCTTTAGTGCCAGATTACTAAAGAAGAATAACATTTGCTAAAGCTAATTAAAGTTTAATACATTTAATAAATGTGATTGTTACAGACCAAAAAAAAAATCATTAAAGTGCTGTAGAAAATTGTTAAGTTACCATCAGGTCACATAATAAATTGATGATGATTCTTACTTTGAACTATTGCAGATTCCCATTTTGCTGTATTTAATTATGCAAGAAATGGTGCCCTTGACTTAGCATTTCAATATAGAACTTCATTTTTAACACTTTTAAGACTCAAAGTAGAAATTTCAATTAGCATTGTGAAAGGAACAGTAAAAATTGCAGTATTTAACTGTGAAATATATTTTAAGCTTTTCTCTTTACACAATAACTTAACTAGTCCTGACTGACCTACCTTCAGGTCTTTTTTTTTTTAATACTAAAGGCTACATGGTCTTTAAAAAAATCTCTTAACTTCAAAAACCAAATTTTCTCCCTTTCTTGGGATTTTACGAACATTTACTGTTCCTCTGTTGGTGAATTTTGACAAAAAGCTTTAATAATATTCCTTCTGTGCCCTCTTGCCTTCTCTTCAAGCCTTATTCTCATGTGAAACATGCTTATATGTGTTATTTCCCTTTGGGATCCTTGAAGGCTGAGACCCTATCATATCAGATCTTATCAGAATCATAGTTATGTCCTACATAGAACATAGCCAGGACTAGCTTTTGTATAAAATAGGCATTTAGACAGTTTCCTGAATTGAATCCCTCTCTCTTCTTTCCATTCTTTTTTTTTTATAGTTTTTGCAAGGCAGTAAGGTTAAGTGACTTGCCTAAGGCCACACAGCTAGGTAATTATTAAGTGTCTGAGATGGGATTTGAACCCAGGTACTCCTGACTCCAGGGCCAGTGTTTTATCCACTGCACCACCTAGCTGCCCCCTCTTCTTTCCATTCTAATTGACACCTGCCATACCATTTCTGGGATTGATTATAAGAATAAGGGAAACACTGACTTTTTTCTAGCATGAGAAAGTACTAATAAAGCTGGAAATGTATAAAAATATAGCCCTACTCAGTTCCTCAGCATCTCAGTGATTTAGGATTAAAAGACACATGATAGAAAATGCCATCCACACCTAGAGGAAGAACTCTGGACTCTGAATGCAGACCAAAGCATACCTGTGTTCACTTTTTAAAACTTCTTTTATATATTTTTTCTCTTTCTCCTGTTTTTTTTCTGTAGTTCTAATTCTTTCACAATATGACTAATGTGAAAATATGTTAAATATAATTGTGTGTGTGTGTGTGTGTGTGTGTGTAAGCTATATCAGATTACTCTGCAAAGGGAAATAATATTTTAAAAAAAGAATATAGTCCTAGCCTTATCTACTCTTCCATCATATTTGGAAGGTGATTTTTATTTTACTAGTTTTATCAATACTAAGATAAAGGCCATCTATCTATTGTCACTATTCTTAAATTTGTTAGAAGGAAAAGCAGTAAAATTGAAATAACATTAGATTAGGAATCAGGAGATCTGAATTCTAATCTTCATTTGCCACTAATTAGTTCTGTAAACTGTAAGCTCTTAACCTCTCTGATCCTCATTTTCCTTATCTCACAGATTGGGGAATTGGCCTAGAAAATCTTCTAGTTGTCTCAATAGCATTTTATATTTTTTTTTGATCCAGTACATTGAAACCCTTGTGAGGTGCAACCCTTAGCAAATTCTTATTTGTACAAGAATATTTACTGCAGCATTTCTTTTGGGGGGGGGGGCAAAGAATTGGAAATCGAGGGAATATTCATCAATTGGGGAGTAGCTGAGCAAATTGTATTATATGATTGTGCTATAAGAAGTGAGGTGCAGGATCATTTCAGAAAAATCTGGGGAGATTTACAAGAACATAAACAAAAAGAAGTGAGCAGAATCAGAGGAACTTTGCACACATTTAATAGCATTACTGTAAACATGATCAACTGTGTGAAAGCTTTTCTGATCAAGAAGTTCCAAAGGAACCATGATGAAAAATGCTATTTACCTCCAGAGAAAGAACTAATCAATGGAAATGCAGATTAAAGCAAAGAACAGGAAGGAGGAAGAGAATTTGGAAATCAAAAAGTTTTTAAAATGATTGTTTAATACAATTTTATGTAATTGAATAACATTTAACAAAATTAAAATATTTAAATAGAAAAAAGAAAGTTACAGCACATATACACAAAAGCTGTGTGTGTGTATATATATATATATATATATATATATATATATATATATATATAGTCATTATATTATTTGATTCAAGACCACTATTAAACTTTGTTGCTTTGACTTGGATTAAGGATGTTTTTAACAATTCCTAACACCATAATGCAGATAAATGGAATTTCTATTGCAGAAACAAAATAGTATAATGAAAGATAAATAGTAATTGAATGAATATAGCAATTCTTTTACAATGATAGGGAAAGTAGGAGTAAGAAAAACAGATATGGAGCAGTTTTTTGACCCATTCAGTATACTTAAATCTGAGTGAATGGTATAGATATCATTTCCATTAGCTTTTTGTAGCAATTTCTACTGAATTTTGATTTATTCAATTCTTGTAGCTTTGATTTATGTGAACAAAGTTTAGTCCTACCAAAGGGCTTTTGTTTATAAATTGTTGAGGAATAAAGAAAAAACTGTCTTAGCCATTTTCTTTAACTTAAATGATTCCAGGAAAAGAAAAACTTCTAAAGAAAGAAAAAAGAACGAATTTCATATATATATATATATATATATATCTTTGCATTTCCCCATAGCAGGAAATATCAGGGCCAATGTTACACATAAGAAGAATATATAGCTGCCTTCATTGTGGTCCTTGTAGGATACTGAAAGAGTTGCCTATCCTAACCTGAAATATTTCTCCTACAAACTTGATTGGCTCTGATTAAAGCAATCTGTTTTCAGGAGTCCTCTGGTAAAATGCAAATGTTATCATCACCAATGCCTGTTATTAGTTATCATGATAACTGTGTTTGGGAAATAGGATGAAGGATTTTTATGGGGTAAGATACAATATGAGGGGTGGGCAGAATGAATGAAAGAGGATTACCTTTAGCTAAGCAGCCCAATAGAAACCTTGGTTCTAACCCTTTTTATTCTATAGAAGTAGTTGCCTTAAAAGGTTTTAAACAGTAATTGACATGTTCCAATTAATTGGTTTTGAGCAGATGATTCTTTTTGGTGGTGCTGGTATAGCAAATTAGGTTTGAAGTTGATTTTAAAAGTTTCTCTTAACACTTAATTTTGTCTGTTTTTATTATATGTATTTTATTTGTTTTCCAATTATACATACAATAGCCGTTACTACCTATCATTTTGGGGTAAGTTTTTGAATTTTACAGTTTCCCCATCCTCCCCCCCCCCTTCCTCCCCACATCAGAATTGAATGTGTTGAGAGAAAAATCATATCCTGAGGAAAAAATAAAATCCCATCCCTCCTGATTTCTAACAGAACAATATAATATTCCTATAGAATAAAAATCACCTAATCTAATGAGGTTTCAGAGAATGCTTTTTGCCCAGCAAAGAAACTTGACATTGAGATAAATTAAATGACTTGACCAAGTTCACAAACCAAGTCAGTGGTAAAGCCAGGGTTAGAACCAAGGTTTCTATTGGGCTGCTTAGCTAAAGGTAATCCTCATTCATTCGTTCATTCTGCCCACCCCCTCATATTGTATCTTACCCCATCAAAATCCTTCATCCTATTTCTCAAACACAGTTATCATGACAACTAATACTAGGCATTAGTGATATGAAGATATGTGTAATTCATTCTTCTTTCTTGATAGCAATTTTTTACATTCATGGTAATAATGGATCATCACCCTATTGCCACTGATGTCTAAAATAGACCCTATTTTTGTCTTCTCTAAATAAAATGCTTTTGTTTCATGCAGACTTTTCCCAAAACAAGACAGAGTATTTTTTTCTATTTGATTGAATGGTTTCAGGGAAAAAAAATATATGGGCTGCACCTTCAGAAAAACCTCTGCAAACATCCCATGCCAGGCTTCCCCATACTTTAGCCATTGTTTTTTTGGAAAGATTTAATTATATCCTCATCTAGCAAGACCTAGGAAGTAGTAGACAGAAGAAGGAAAGTTAAATTGTTGACTAACAATTGAATATTGTGACACTGACTTCTTTTCAGAGACCTTTGAGATTCTTCTTGTTGGTTTCACATCCATGTCAGATCGCTTTCATCACTGCTTTTGAACAGCTGGTAGTTCTAGTAAACAAGCAAAGTTTTACTATGTTTTTTCTAGCATTCACACTTAGAAGTTCTTTTTCAGATTTTAAGAAAATATAACCCTCTTTCTGTTTGTTTTTTTATAATTTCTTTTTTAATTGATATTTTATTTTTCCAATTAGATGTTATAAAAATTTTTAGCATTCATTCACATGCATATGCATATTTTTAAGTTGTATAAATTTCTTTCCACCCTCCCTTCCCACCCCTCTCCCCTCAGTGGCGAACAGTCTTGTGAATATTGTACATTTATGTTTGACATGTTTTCAGATAAGTCATTTTCTTTATGTGGAATTAGAATTAAGGCGAAAGAACAAAAACCAGGAGATAGGAAGGAAAAAATTTTTAAAAGTGAATGTAGTGTTCATTCAGATTCTGTAGGTTTGTTTGTTTTGTTTTGTGTTTCTTCCTCTGGATGTGGATAGCAGGGCTCCTAGGGTTGTCCTTCCTCTCTGAACTGCTGAGAGCCGCTGCATCCATCAAGGTTGATCAGTGTTGTTCTTAATGTGTACAGTGTTCGCTTGGTTCTGCTCCCTTCACTCAACACCAATTCCTATAATTCATTCCATGCTTCTCCAGAGTCCAACCATTTATAGCTTCTTATAAAGCAATAGTACTCCAATAGCATTCATATACCATACATGATGTATACCTAGAGAATCCCAAGAAATCATCCAAAAAACCTACTGGAAACAATTAGCAATTTTAGCAAAGTGCAGGGATAAAATAAACCCTCATAAATCCTCAACTTTTTCTATATATGACTAGCAAGATACAGCAGGAAGAGGTAGAAAGAGACATCCCATTCAAAGTAACCTCAGACAATATAAAATACCTGGTCTGTTTGCCAAGGCAGACTCAGAAACGTTTTGAAAACAATTACAAAACACTTCTCACACAAATAAAATCAGATTTAAATAACTGGGCAAACATCAACTGCTCATGGATAGGTCAAGCCAATATAATAAAAATGACAATTCTAGTAAAACTAAACTACCTGTTTAGTGCCATACCAATCAAAATTCCAAAAAATTACTTTAATGAGTTAGAAAAAGTTGTAAGTCAATTCATATGGAGAAATAAAAAGTCAAGAATTTCCAGGGATTCAGTGAAAAAGTACAAACGAAAGATTTTAATAACTGGGCATCTCACATTTTTCTAGTGTTTGGAGGTTTCTAAAGCACTTTGCTCCCCCCCCCCCCCCCTTTTCAGTGTAGGGGACATTGTGCTAAGGTTGGGAGGATGGGCTCCAGGCGTCTTCCAGCATCCAGAGAGGGCTGCGCTGCACCATTCTTCCCTCTGGTGTCCTGCCTTGTAGGGTGACTCTTAGTCTGCCAGATGTGAATGCAGTGTTCTCCACTGTCTAGCTGGCAAAGAGTTCATCCATACCTTCTTTATTGACTTTGAATGGCTGTGATTTCAAGTAAACTTAAAACGAAAACAACCTTTCCTGCTTCATGCTCTCTTTCAGGAACTGTACCCTGCATTTTGCATTCACAATGGAGGCTCTGACCTGGACCGACTTCCCACTGCCAGTACCTGCATGAACCTCCTGAAGTTGCCTGAGTTTTATGACGAGAACCTTCTCCGTAGTAAGCTGCTCTATGCCATCGAATGTGCTGCTGGATTTGAACTCAGCTGAGATATCTAGAGGCCCAACGCAGTGTTCTGCAGAGGGAAAGGAAGCAGCGCCTTCCCCGTGGCTGCCCTCCACCCGACCAACCCAGGGATCTCAGGCCAGGTTTCTGCAGCTCTTCTTTCTTACCAGATGTCCTCCTAGGTTTATTTTTTAAAATACACATGATTTTATTAAGTAACTCATTTATTTACATGGACACCGCTTTCCAGTGACTCCAAATAACCAATGCTGTGTGCAGTGTGGCCGGTTAGTGTTTATGCCAAGAAGAGCTTATTTTAAGAACAGTGACAAACTCAGTGTATACAGTGAATTAACCAAAGATGAAGCTTTCGCTCTGTGCTGTTGGAATAAAGATAACTTTACGAGCTAGCAGTAAAGTTAAAAGATGCAGCACGTTGCTCAATGGCTCCAGCTGGGCAGGTGTCCTCTGGAAGATGGGTGCAGACATCCTGGGCCTGGAAGATTTACATTGCTTACCATTAAGCCCCCTTATTGCTTCTCATGTGGTTGAATTGTTTACAATCCTTAGTTGTTGCAACTAAAATTTAAATGCATCTCTTTTCTGCTGCCTTCTGAAATGGAAGCTTGAAAATATGTAACATTGGTATTATTTTATTTGTGCTTTTGAAACCATTTTCCAGAAATGGGATTAGCATGCTTATTTTAAGTACTACATTGGGCTGCATCATGATGAGTTGGACATTATATTAAATAGATGTGAAGTACACATGCTTCTCTGTTCTGTTTCTCCCCCTCCTCCCACCCCTCATGCCTGAACAGGTTTCTTTTGGTATGTATCTTATCCCCATGACATACACACTACCTGCAATAGTAACAATTTGAAAGGAAATACATTGCAACATTAAAAATCATTTGAACCGAAGTAACAGGCTTTATCTTTTGTATCTGTAGCCTGCTGTGGTCATATTCTGTCTATAACTTCATTCCCTTCAATGGTCATTTTCTGGGCTGTAGAAACCAACTTAGTTGTTCTTTTTGTGGCTCAGCAGTTTCTGCTTTCAGCTGCTGAGTTGAGTGCTGCTGTTTAGACAGGAAGGTGCGAGGGGAACAGGTTTGCTGAATATGATTTGATTTGCCAGGGAAGCATCTTCCTTTGATATGGGAAAGATGCTCTTCTCTAAAAATAAGAAGGCACTTTATGGGTTCAAGATTTGTGTTCGTATCTAATATAGCTGATTAAAAACCATTAAACAACTCGAGTATCCAAAACAAAGGGCATCTTCTCTAAGCTTAGATTGGGAAGGGGGGGTGGGGAATCACCAGAATTTATAATCAGTTTCTTGGTCATCTCTTATGCTGAGAATATTTTACTGTCACTGGAGTCTCTGTTGGATGTCATATTTAATTGACAGTAACCAGCAATATACTTAATAAATGTGGGAAGACTAAATGATGCTTGTTAAGATCTTTACCAGTATCAATATAAATTGTATAATTTCTTAATTTGAGTAATAAATGAAGTGTTCAAAATGCTATTTGTAGTCTTGGTATACAGAAATAAAATAATTGTTTTTCTTTTTATTTTGCTTTAGACTGCTTTATTTATGTTAAATGTTGCATACTCTTATTATTTACCTGTAAGTTGGTTTCATGTATATTTTTTCAATATTATGAAAATTAAATGTTTAGGATAGAAGAGAGATCAATAGTTGCTTTTATTACCTTTTATTCTAATCTGAGCTTGTTTATTTGATCTCCTTATTCTTTTAAGTATTTTAAAGTTATTTTGAGATTAAGTTGATTTCCTTTTTTTTCTTGGACTATTGCTTTATAAGTTCTGATTCAAATTAAATATCTATATTAAATGCTTATATTTCCAAGATTGTGTCACTCATGCTCTAAGCTAAAGTATTTGATTGCATTTAAGTTTATTAATCCAGATTCTTTTATAAGCACCTCTCTCTTACCACCAGTTAATGCAGTCTTTATAATTTCAATTCACATGTAGGTAAAATTCTATCCCTAAAACCCAATAGAGGGCACTGACAACAAACTAGGTAGGCAAGTAAGCAGTAGTGGTTCTTGCAACAACCAGCAATTTGCAAGACTATACTTGAAAAGAATCAGTTTGAGGATGTTGTTCCCAGTTCAGATTTTCTATTTGAAACATATAAACCATGGATTCCCTCCCATCCCCAGGCTCACTGGAATGTTTCAAAGTAAGATTTTTAAAATGTGAGTATACTTTTGGCCAGGGGGGGTGGAGGTGAAGAATATTATACAATTATATTGGAATACTGTTAAAATATGAATTATGGTTTTACTCATCTACTCATATTCTTAGTCAAAAATTTAGTTTGACCAGTTCAGAAAACTAGTTCATTCCCTACAAGGCTGATCAGCTGGTAATAAAACTTTCAGCCACAAAGAATCCTGAAGACTGTCAAGGGTTGCAGTCCACTTTGACAGCAGAAATAGCTACACCAAAGAAGGGAGTCATATGATTTTTTATATAAATGTATATGTATATTACACTAAGAGTCCTTGGGAATCACCTCCAACATGAGTTTTATCATTGCCCATTTCTTCCACAGAGCTTGATAGGAAGTATTATCCCTTTCTAAGCATGCTGGGTCTTCACTTCTACCATTTTCTCCATTTTTCCTTTGTTCCCCAAGGTGGAGGGGGCTGGGGGGGCTCTTCTCTTAATAAACTATTATGTGTTATCTCTGTGCCAAGTCCCAGCCTT